>NW_027223341.1:4507137-4685710 GCF_030449975.1 Polyergus mexicanus
ACATAGCGATTTTAACAATGTTTGCCGTGAAGCGATTCTTCTCAATTTCCTTGTAGTTGCACAAGAATTTTAGACGATTCTCACTTACTGACACGTAACTAAGACGTTTTGAACGAACAAAACTCGCGTACATAGCGATCTCAGCTTTGTGCGTAGAAAAACGTATATCATCAATTTCGTTAACGTTGTACAAGAATTTTCGACTAAACTCACTTGCTGACACGTAACTAAGACGTTCCGAACGAACAAAACTTGCGTACATAGCGATTTTAACAATGTTTGCCGTGAAGCGGTTCTTCTTAATTTCCTTGATGTTGCACAAGTATTTTCGACTTATCTCACTTACTGACACGTAACTAAGACGTTCCGAACGAACAAAACTTGCGTACATAGCGAACTCAGCTTTGTGAGCAAAAAAACATATATGCTCAATTTCCTTGATGTTGCACAAGAATTTTCGACTAAACTCACTTACTGACACGTAACTAAGACGTTCCGAACGAACAAAACTTGCGTACATAGCGATTTTAACAATGTTTGCCGTGAAGCGATTCTTCTCAATTTCCTTGTAGTTGCACAAGAATTTTAGACGATTCTCACTTACTGACACGTAACTAAGACGTTTTGAACGAACAAAACTCGCGTACATAGCGATCTCAGCTTTGTGCGTAGAAAAACGTATATCATCAATTTCGTTAACGTTGTACAAGAATTTTCGACTAAACTCACTTGCTGACACGTAACTAAGACGTTCCGAACGAACAAAACTTGCGTACATAGCGATTTTAACAATGTTTGCCGTGAAGCGGTTCTTCTTAATTTCCTTGATGTTGCACAAGTATTTTCGACTTATCTCACTTACTGACACGTAACTAAGACGTTCCGAACGAACAAAACTTGCGTACATAGCGAACTCAGCTTTGTGAGCAAAAAAACATATATGCTCAATTTCCTTGATGTTGCACAAGAATTTTCGACTAAACTCACTTACTGACACGTAACTAAGACGTTCCGAACGAACAAAACTTGCGTACATAGCGATTTTAACAATGTATGCCGAGAAGCGGTTCTTCTCAATTTCCTTGATGTTGCACAAGAATTTTAGACGATTCTCACTTACTGACACGTAACTAAGACGATCCAAACGAATAAAACTTGCGTACACAGCGATTTTAACAATGTTTGCCGTGAAGCGGTTCTTCTTAATTTCCTTGATGTTGCACAAGTATTTTCGACTAAACCCACTTACTGACACGTAATTAAGACGTTCCGAACGAACAAAACTTGCGTACATAGCGATTTTAACAATGTATGCCGAGCAGCGGTTCTTCTCAATTTTCTTGATGTTGCACAAGAATTTTCGACTAAACTCACTTGCTGACACGTAACTAAGACGTTCCGAACGAACAAAACTTGCGTACATAGCGATTTTAACAATGTATGCCGTGAAGCGGTTCTTCTCAATTTCCTAGATGTTGCACAAGAATTTTCGAATAAACTCACTTACTGACACGTAACTAAGACGTTCCGAACGAATAAAACTTGCGTACACAGCGATTTTAACAATGTTTGCCGTGAAGCGGTTCTTCTTAATTTCCTTGATGTTGCACAAGTATTTTCGACTAAACCCACTTACTGACACGTAATTAAGACGTTCCGAACGAACAAAACTTGCGTACATGGCGGAATTAACAACGTAAGCAGAGAAGCGATTATTCTCAATTTTCTTGATGTTGCACAAGAATTTTCGACTAAACTCACTTACTGACACGTAACTAAGACGTTCCGAACGAACAAAACTTGCGTACATGGCGGATTTAACAACGTAAGCCGAGAAGCGATTATTCTCAATTTTCTTGATGTTGCACAAGAATTTTCGACTAAACTCACTTACTGACAGGTAACTAAGACGTTCCGAACGAACAAAACTTGCGTACATAGCGAACTCAGCTTTGTGAGCAAAAAAACGTATATGCTCAATTTCCTTGATGTTGCACAAGAATTTTCGACTAAACTCACTTACTGACACGTAACGAAGACGTTCCGAACGAACAAAACTTGCGTACATAGCGATTTTAACAATGAATGCCGAGAAGCGGTTCTTCTCAATTTCCTTGATGTTGCACAAGAATTTTAGACGATTCTCACTTACTGACACGTAACTAAGACGTTCCGAACGAACAAAACTTGCGTACACAGCGATTTTAACAATGTTTGCTGTGAAGCGATTCTTCTCAATTTCCTTGATGTGGCAAAATAATTTTAGACAAATCTCACTTACTGACACGTAACTAAGACGTTTTGAACGAACAAAACTTGCGTACATAACGATCTCAGCTTTGTGCGTAGAAAAACGTATATCATCAATTTCGTTAACGTTGTACAAGAATTTTCGACTAAACTCACTTGCTGACACGTTGTGACGTCATAGCCGCACGTCAAAATTTATTTAAACAATATATTTATTGTTAACTCACCCATAGGAGGTGAAAGAAGTAAAGAGCCCTCGAAAATTATTCGTTCAACGCTAACTTCTAACTTATAAAATAGTATTCATACTCTAGGGTCACCCCGTATATAGCCAACGCTCGAACGCGCCAGCGGGTGACGAAGAAATAACTATTATATGAATAAACTATAGGGATAACTAAAACCTTATATTTGCATTGTACAATCGGACAGACAATTCAGACGCTATTGTAATAAATGTTATATATATATATATATATATATATATATATATATATGAGCATATAAGAGATCTAACTTTAAAAGCATTAAATTCAATTGAGAAATACGAGCGAAAAAGAATGAAACATTTAAATGCAAATGTAACGCTTTAATATAATAATTTAAGTACACGCACATTTATATGCACATCTTAATATGCATATAACATTATATTATATTAATAATCTTCATACACATTTATGCATTTTATATAACATAGCGTTTTATTATTCATAATGCGAAATTAGAAGTATAAGAAATAATATTTTATTCATAAGAGTTTTATAAGAGCTTTAAACCGTGCATGGTATGCGGACCGGCCGTCGATCGATATTCTTATCCGCCCGCCCGATAAGATTAGGCCGGACAAACAAGTTGGAATGTTGCGAGAGAACGTTATAGCTGTCCTTCTCGCACAGAGATCCCTACCAGCGGCTCTTCCACTTGCCATTGCTCCCGCCCATGGGTCTCCCTCCAGCATCGGGAAGTCTTAGGCGAAGCATAGGAAGAATATCCCACCATCTACTAACGGCGATCCCACTGCAGCATCTCTCCCACCAACACCCGAAGACCGGAGGAGCTCAGTGCAGGTCCGACATCCAGCATTATTAATTCGACGCTCATACGGTTAACACATTACTAACTCTCGTACTACATTTCGTTCTCTGACTCCGTTGCCGTGGCGTTTAGCAGTTAATAATCCGGCGTATTCAAATCTCGTTTGCGTCGACAAATTTCAGTACAAGTCTTCGAGACTCTTATACATACTACATTACTGAATAGTGAGTTTACCAGTCGCAAGTCTTACGACTGTAATATTGTTAACTTAACGTCGTGCTACAATAAAGAATATTTTATATTACTCATTGCAATTTATTCGACGACCGGTTGTTCCACCTTCCTTGATCGACCGTCACTCATCGCACGACAGCCGAAATCTTTGGAGGACTGCTAGACAGAAGGGAATTCAGCGTGCTACATAGGCAGTCGCTCTAATATATACATATATATTCAAATACGTAAAACCTGGTAAGTTAAGGTACCACTGAATATTGAATGACAAGTTGACATCTTCTGGTCCCGGGTAGACTCGGTGAAATGCAGAGTGACCCAAAACACAAAATCTTCTCCATAAATACTTACCAGTAAAAGATCAAATTCAATTTAACAACTACTTAAATAATATAGTCGCGTTCTAAAGAATTACTTAACAGCAGTAATATAATTTCCTTTTTTTTTATTAACCTCGAATACTGAGACGTGACATATTGAAAATTTGGTGGCAGCGGTGGGATCGCAGAAGCCAACTTGTCATCTTTTTGTGTGTTAATAATCATACTTTATTTTCAGGAAGTGAATTGTGCGCGATATAACGTTCAATTTGAGTCTCGGTTAATATCATTCAGATTTTCTTGAATTATTTCGCGAAATACAGTGCCGTTATAATTTTATTCGATTATTATACACCGCGTTATTTAGATTTTTGCCAAATCATTTAATTTACACGTCATATTCGTGTTAGATTTTATTTCCATTAACGCTGTTAGAATTTTGTGATTATTCTCGACTGCGTGTGCTTCGATTGCAATATTAAGACGGCATAACGACATTCTGACGTTGTGAGTTAGAGCGAATATATTTCGCTCATCACTACGAAAGAATTATTGAACAATACCTGGTTCTGTGACAGTGTCCTGGTAGCTAGTATATACGCCGCTCGTCACTCGTAACAGGAGCGTTCTCTTCGGTGAGGCAGGATTCCGCACGTTGAGAACGCGAATGTAACACAGACATCAGTGTTTAAATATTTTTATAAAGCCAATAAGACACGCCACGCAGTAGAGAAGTGATTGATTTTAGTAAAAGTGGAAGTTGACTCTTCGAAGTGCCGCAAACTCGGAGCGACGGCTCTGGGCGGATAAGCCGCTCGTCGTTGCTTTAAGCTTTTTTGTGTACATGCGATAAACGGAGAGTGGTGAGGCAGGATTCCGCACGCTCTTTCTTGTTCCTTCTCTTTGGTGAGGCAGGATTCCGCACACTGAGACTGGAATAGGATGACGGATATCGCTATGTGGGCAAAATAAGAGCCTCAGGGAGTCACTACACGAAACTAAAGTTGAATCCTTAAGACATGCCAAAAACGCGTCGCGCAGGAAAGAAATACCAGCTCCGACGCCTACTGAGAGCGCAATTTAGAGAAGCAGCAAATTGTTCCGACGAGTTAAATATCACAGAAAATTCGAGTGCCCCATGTCGCGAACGGCTAACTGAGGAAAAAACCTTTGGTTACAAATTAATTCCGATCACGGTCGAACAGTCTCCGTTGCCATATTCAGAAATTCCGGAGAACGACCCGCGTCGCGAATTTTACGCACAGACTCAAATTCCAAACGTTAGCGCCAGCGACGAATAAAGAAACATATATATCATTGTCGATTTCACATTATACTATTTTGTGTATTTTATTATACCTTACCCTATAATCGCATTGTCTTATTTTCAGGATATTCTTATATTTTATTATTGCAAAATATATATACCGCAATTACTAGCTTTGACATTATATTTATCATTTGCTTGAGCTTTCTATTTACAATCTGCTACGAGAAGTATAAAGTAACTTGAAAAAAAAAAGAAAATCCATAAAAACATTCTTGTTTTATTATCATAGTATTACATGCACATATACATATTTCTTTTATTATACTGCTGTTATATTTTTACAATTTTGCTTAACCACTATATAATTTTGCTGTTATACTAAATTATCACACTGTCTTTATTTTATTGTATACTAACCTACATTCTTACAGGATTAAGGAACCATAGCATATATATGCTATTTAACCGTATGTATTATCATAAATTTTCACATTACTAAAACTACTACTTTTGCAATTGTTGTGCTAAAAACGATTAGAGCCAATAATTATTTCAAAACTACGTTTACCGAGTTATGGCTCAATTTACGCGATCGCACGGTACAGTAAGCGTCGACCCGGAAGTCGACAAAAGGCAAAAATACGTAGAGGACCGCGAAAAATCATCAAATTCCAAAATGTCGCTTAAAGAGCGAGAAGAAACAGCTAAACGCCCTAACGAGGCAATAGACGCGAATTCGTTATTCGAAGTGCTCTCGAAAATCCAAACAGAATTATCGCAATTACGTAGATTACCAGAGCAAGTAAGCAATCTCGAACAGCGCGTGAATGAAGCTTCCCGCGCCGCGTCCGCATACGATGAATTCGCCAACCCGCCGGAACAGGAAGAACCTCCCGTAATCATGCCGACCTTAAAAATAAAAGATGTCGTTGCAAATATTCCCCCGTTTAACGGTTATAAAATTTCGATCTTCCAGTTCGCCCGAGCATGCGAACGTGCCCGCGATTTACTACCGTCCGTACAAGAGCCACAACTCGTACAGTTTATTATTAACAAAATTGAAGGCGACGCGTATCAAGTCATTGAAGGAAACATATATACGCGCGTCGTAGATTTATTAGACAAATTAAAAAATATTTTCGCTCCGAATAAATCCGTAGCACAATACCGCGGAGAATTAGCCAACGCGTATAAGATGCCAAACGAGACAGTCTTGAAATACGCGGGTAGAATTAAAGACTTAAAACTCGCAATATTAGACGGAAACAGACGACAGGGCATTAATAACCCTCGTTTATTTAATAACGAAGTTGAAGGAGAGGTCTTAGAAGCTTTCGTAAATGGATTACCCTCTAACGTGATCACGCGAATGGAACACCGAAACATAGGCACCCTAGATGAAGCAATTGAATGGGCTGTCAAAATTACGAGGAATTTGGAAATAGAAAAACAGCGCGAAAGACAATTTATTCCTCGACAATTCCCTGTTACGCGATCAGATATAAATAACCCAAGACCTCCCGACATAGAACAACCTAAATCAATATTAAAAAACCCTCATAACAATTTTGCTCCGCGACCATGGATTAGACCCTTGATACCGGGACAGCCAGGACCGAACTCCCCTATCGTATGCAATTATTGCAAATATCCCGGACACAAGGCTACCGAATGCCGGAGATTAGCATATCGAAATGCAACGCAAGCGTCGGGAAACGCGGAGGGCCGCCCGACGGTAAGCGCGACCAAGGAACCGGCCCAAGCGACCGCGCATCCCATAACGATACAAGCGGAGCCATCAACGAGCCAAACTTGAACACTAACGATAAAAATCAAGGCTCCAATTTTTCTAAAATTCCATTAAAGGAATACGATGACCCAGCGTCGGTCATCAGACCAGTAAACGAGGAACCCCTAAATGAAAAAGCCAGTATTGGAATGGCGAACCTAGGACCCAACACGTGTCAACCAAGGATCGCCCTCACTTGCAAAAACTTTAAAGGATACTGCTTTTTTATGATAGACTCGGGATCCTCCGTAAATTTAGTTAAAACAAAAATATTAAAGAATACCCCCGTAAACTCAAAAGACACACTGAGATTAAAGGGCATTTCCGAGAAGCCAATAAGGACATTGGGTTCGGTGGTATTCGAAATTATGGGAAAGGAAACAAAATTTTATGTCGTCAGAGACAATTTCGGTATACCTGCTGACGGCATAATAGGTGCCAGTTTTTTGAAAGATAATAATGCTATCATCGATTACCAACAAGAATGTCTTACCTTTGATAGCATACAGGTACCGTTTTACAAAAAAGAAAAGATTATGGTGCCCTCGCGCACTATCGTGGACATTGCGTTCAACATAACAAACCCGGAGAAAAGGGAAGGTTATATTCCTCGAAACGAGCCAACAAAGGGATTATTTCTGGGTGAAGCTCTTGTTAAAAATTCCCGAGGGAAGGGGCATATCAAAGCTTATAATTTAACGGAGCAGAACTACACCATAGAAGTCTATCCCATGCCTCTTGAGGACTACCTTATACCCAGTGACTCCGAGGAGCACATAACTTCGCTGAATTCTTCTATTTTCACGAATCCTATGAGCAATGAAGAGCTCGCCGATAATGGGAAATCTTCACCTACAAAATCCATAAGCCCAGGAGAGCTAGCCGATAATGGGAAATCTTCCGTTCCAAAGGACCACGAAGGTCTTACCATTACACAAGATGCAACGCCTGCATCTTCGTGCCTCAAACACTCTATTGACACGCTTCCAGGGTCAATAGGACATGAGGATCTTCTATATTTTGAAAATACTAAAACCATAAGCCCAGAAGAGCTCGCCCAACCGGGGAAATCTTTCATTTCAAACGACTATAAAAGTCTTGCAACTACACAAGATGCAACGCCTGCATCTTCGTGCCTCAAACACTCTATTGACACGCTTCCAGGGTCAATAGGACATGAGGATCTTCTACATTCCGAAAATACTAATTCTATGAGCAACGAAGAGCTCGCCAATAATGGGAAATCTTCGCCTACTAAATTCAGGAGCCAAGAAGAGCTATCCGAAGACGGGAAATCTTCTAAATCAACCTTGATTCATACTCTTCCAGTTTCACAAGACCAAGAAGGTCCCTTCATTGAACAAGCTGCGCAGCCAGCATTTTCTAGATTTAAAGATACAACTAATCTGCTTACAGCATCCCCTGTATCTCTCAGTCGTATGGAACGACTTAAACCCATCATAAATACTGAATATTTGAACGAAGAAGAAAAAGACCACGTTGATGCAATACTTAAAGAATACGGAGATTGTTTCCATCTTCCGGGAGAAAGACTCAAGTTCACCCCCGCGGTTAAACATACTATTCCAACTACAGATAACCTACCAATACACGTGAAACAGTATAGGTACCCGCCTGTCCACAAGGAAGAAATAGACAGGCAGGTAACAAAGCTTTTGAAGGATGAAATAATAACGCCTTCAGCATCACCGTATAACGCTCCTCTATGGATCGTCCCCAAGAAATCTGCGGCCGATGGACAAAAGAAATGGAGGATGGTAATAGACTTCCGAAAGCTGAATGAAAAAACGATAGGAGATGCGTACCCACTGCCCAATATAGTAGAAATATTAGACCAGTTGGGTAGTGCAAAATACTTCTCCATTTTTGACCTCGCACAGGGATTTCACCAGATTCCTATGGCCCCAGAGGATAAAGAGAAGACAGCTTTCTCCACACCGTATGGACATTACGAGTACCAGCGGATGCCTTTCGGTTTGAAAAATGCACCCGCTACATTCCAACGGTTGATGGACAACGTCCTCACCGGATTGCAAGGAAACGAACTATTCGTTTACCTAGACGACATAGTTGTGTATGCAAGATCCTTAGAAGAACACGATATAAAAATCAAAGAATTAATGCAAAGACTAAGAGAAGCAAATCTGCAATTACAGCCCGACAAATGCCAATTTCTAAGGCACGAAGTAGTTTACTTAGGGCATATTATCGGATCAGATGGAGTAAGACCAGATCCAAATAAGATCATCGCAGTCCAACATTTCCCGAAACCAAGGAATCATAAAAACATTAAGCAATTCTTGGGTCTAGTGGGATACTACCGCCGATTCATTAGGGACTTTTCAAAAATCGCAAAACCTCTCACGGATTTATTAAAGAAAGATAAGCCTTTTGTATGGACACCGTCGCAAGAAGCAGCATTTGACAAACTAACGCATGAATTATTAAAAGAACCTGTTTTGCAATATCCGAACTTTAAAGAGCCATTCTTATTAACTACCGACGCCAGTGGATACGCTATAGGAGGCGTGCTGAGCCAAGGACAGATGGGGAAAGACTTACCTATTTCGTATATTTCTAGGACTTTGAATGAAGCGGAAGGAAGATATTCCACCATAGAAAAGGAGTGCTTAGCCGTAGTCTACTGTGTAACGTACTTCCGGCACTATTTATACGGCAGGAAATTTACAATCCTCACAGATCATAAGCCACTAGTCTGGCTACATTCGGTCAAGGATCCCAGCTCCCGATTGTGGAAATGGAGACTAAAATTATCAGAGTATGAATATGAAATACAATATAAAACAGGAAAGACTAACGTAGTAGCAGATGCACTTTCTAGAAATCCGCCTATTCCTGACGTTTCCATACTCCCCCTAGTAGAGCCAGACGATAATTCAAACGAATCCCTTTTCTCATACCAGACAGCTACACAACAGTCTAGACCGTCAATCACTTTCTCTTCCAATGATACTAATCACACATTAAATCCTGTTGACCAACAACAAACAACTATCAGAGACTTAAACGACAATGCTTTATTAACTCCACCGGTAACCACAAAAATCCCATCCCAAATCTTCTTCCCTGAAAATCTAAATGAAGATCTGGACAAACGAGAGCAAGAGTTCGACCAAAGCAATTCAGAAACGTCGGAAGAAGATCCAGAAAACGAAAGCGAGAGTAATGAATCTGCGTCTCCACAACCTCGCTCTTCAGGTGAAGAGAACGATTTTAAAATTAATGAAACGCGAGATTCACTGCTTTCCCGAAAGGATAACCATGTCGTTTTTACCACACTCCAAGGACATCCCTACGATAAGGGCGCAAAGGATTATTCAGCAGAAAATAAACTTCCCACGTATAAAGACTTAACTTTCACAAGAGTGAAAATAACGAATTTGAATAGCGGGAAATATTTAATAAATATCCCTATTAAACAAAATGAAAGAGTACAAATAGAACACAGCGACATTATAGATGGAATAAGATCATTAAGGGATGCCATAATAGAACTAAATCTAAAAACCATCAGTATAGCGCAACACGATCTATACGATACAGTTCCATGGATTTTTGTATATAAAAATTTAAAAAGATTCCTTTCAGACTTGCCGATAATAGTAACAGTTTGCAAATCCTTGATAAGATGTCCTGGCCTAGAAGAAAGAGCTAACATTATCTATGAAAAACATGCTACGAAGATTGGAGGACACAAAGGTGTGAATAAGACTTACCATCGAATTAGACAAAACTACTATTGGCCCACGATGAAGAAAGACATACAAGATTACATAAAGAATTGCAGGAATTGCCAAATCAAGAAATTAACAAGAGTAAAGACAAAACAACCCATGATGATCACTGACACCCCAGGAACTGCATTTGATAAAGTATCTATGGACGTAGTAGGACCATTACCAGTAACGAGCCGAAACAATTCTTATATTTTAACTATACAAGACCTTTTAACGAAATATTCAGTTGCCATCCCTATGGAAACAGCAGACTCCTTCTCAATAGCTAACGCCTTTATAAAAGATTTCATATGCATATATGGAGCACCAAGAGCATTATTAACGGACCAAGCTCCGACCTTTTTTACTTCTCTGATGAAAACAATAGCTAGCTACTTTAAAATAAAGCAATGCCGTACGACAGCTTACTACCCGCAATCAAATGGTTCAATTGAACGCTCACATCACGTATTGACAGAATACTTGAAGATGTACACTAACCGGAATGAGGAGTGGGACGAGCACATTAAGCCTGCCATGTTTGCTTACAATACATCAGTCCACGAAGGAACCAGCTATACTCCTTATTCCCTAATTTTTGGACATCTTCCCAGAACTCCATCTTCCTCCGTAGTTCCCGAGGACGTCACTGAACAGCCTTATCAGGATTATCTCACTAACCTTTTTGAAACTTTGAAAAACTCACAGGGTCTAGCAAAACAAAACTTAATACAATCAAAAGAAAAGAGTAAAACATATTATGATAGAAAAATCAATATTCAAAATTTTAAAGCTAACGATAAAGTTTATTTATTAAAGGAGCCCACAAAGGGAAAGCTAGATGATCAATATACTGGGCCATATAGAATTTTAGAATTATTACCAATGAACAACGCGAGAATAGACTTCCGTGGAAAACCACGCGTAGTTCACGTGAATAAACTGAAGTTGTGCAAGGGCACATATTTTATAGATCCGGGTTGAAGGAAAACGCAAGAAAGAGAAATTTTGTGAGCGCGGCCTGGACCCCCGGATCCAGTAACTTTAAGATATTTTCATATTATTCTCATATTAGTATTAAAAATCTTTGTTCTAACAACACATATACACATACTTGACACGTCTTGTAACATAAAACAACACGAACAAAATGTATTATTTGCGCATTTATACTCAAATATTGTATTTCTATTTTTAAGGGTTTCCACGTTTTGATACTTACCACATTGATCTCTGGCACATCGGCGATCATAGCGTACGATTGCGGAGGAGCTTATTTGAATGTGACCACTGTGTCCTTGCTACGATCAGGCGAATGTGACATCGAAATCGAAACACCTGCGACCGTAAATACATACATACAGCTATTGCAATTATCCAGTTATGCGCAGACACATATAACGCAATGTAAAATAGAAATCTTAAGAACCATATCTCACTGCGGAATGCACTCGCATATCTCAGCCGTTCATAACGGTTACGCGAGTTACTTGCAGGAAACATCTCGCGCTAGATGCATTCAAATGCATAAAGAGGGCCTCTTAAAAATAGGAACCGCAGAAATTATTGACGGACTTAAATCAAATCACACGTATTATAGAAGCGTCACACTCGCGGGTAAGGTAAACGTAGATGGAACATGTAAAGGTATCCAATACTCGGACTATTACGGCACATGGGATGACGTGATAGTCCAAGCGACTGTAAAAATTTCTCTAAAAGACTCATACGTGCCAGTAAAGTTAAACGCAGGAAAAGTAATGTTAAAATCCGGAACTGTTTGTGAACTATCGGACGAATCCTGTATAGACTCGGACGATGGTTACACCTTTTGGGAAGGAATACCCAATACCGCTTGCGGGTTTGAAGCATATGACGTCCTATATGAAGGCACCTCTACTAAATTTCAAGGCATATTAGATCACCAAAATACCACAATATTCACACTAGAATCCCAAGACATCACTTTTGCACTGACACTAACACGAAGGCATACAATATGCGGTTATACACTGTATGGCACAGAACACCCGAAACTGTTCATTTTTGAAACACAAAAAGGAAATATTTTCAAAGTAAGATCAAAAACCTCTGTAACGAACCTAGATTTATTCACGTACACAAACTCAAAATTTGTATACGTTGAAAAGTATATGAGGAACCAGATTACCTCTTTATACAAGGATATAATTATGCAAAAATGCGAACTAGAGAAACAGGTTATACAAAATACCCTATCTCTTGCTGCTGTTTTACCAGACGAATTCGCCTACCGGGTGATGAAGGCTCCAGGTTACATGGCAGTCACAGCCGGAGAGGGAATTCACATAGTTAAATGTATACCTATAGAGGTTACATTACGAAAAACGAATACGTGCCATGCAGAGTTGCCCATTATGTTTCGGAACGCTTCGTTATACATGACACCAAAATCACATATCGTCATAAAACACAGTACACTCAGAGATTGTAATCCTTTACTCCCAATAATATATAACATCGAAGGAACTTGGCTACAATTTAACCCTACTCCTTCCATGATAAATTCTCCTCATGAAATTAAACCATTAACAAAACTCTCTTGGAAATACCTTGCTCCAAAATCACTGGCCACCAGTGGCATTTACTCCCAACAAGACCTTGACGAATTAAGAGACCATATTATGTTCCCTGCGGAAAAGAACGCGGTTTTGCACACCATCGCTCGAGGCTTTACAGGTCAAACTATACAATCCGATACCGTTTCGTTGCAAAATTTATTAGACGAGGGTGCGCTGAATAAAATTTATAACAATACGCTAACCAAAATATGGAACGGTTTTACAACATTTGGTGCGGCGACCGCCGGTATATTCGGAATATTTATAATTATAAGAGTAATAAAAATTGTATTTGACACGCTGATACATGGCTATGCGCTACACGCAGCTTATGGCTGCAGCTTACACTTACTTGGAGCCATTTGGAGCTCCTTTACACATTTATTATTGTATTTAGCGAATAGACCGCAACCGCAACCACAACCACACGTAATTCCCGAAAACCCACCAGAACATATAGACACCAACATAGTACCGAATGCGCCAGCAGAAAACGCGGAACCGCCTACTATACCTATAGTATACACATTTAGAGATCTACGAGACAGATTGGACGAATAAATTTCTTCATAACTTGTTATTCTGAAATTTAAACTAAGGGGGGTGGTGTGACGTCATAGCCGCACGTCAAAATTTATTTAAACAATATATTTATTGTTAACTCACCCATAGGAGGTGAAAGAAGTAAAGAGCCCTCGAAAATTATTCGTTCAACGCTAACTTCTAACTTATAAAATAGTATTCATACTCTAGGGTCACCCCGTATATAGCCAACGCTCGAACGCGCCAGCGGGTGACGAAGAAATAACTATTATATGAATAAACTATAGGGATAACTAAAACCTTATATTTGCATTGTACAATCGGACAGACAATTCAGACGCTATTGTAATAAATGTTATATATATATATATATATATATATATATATATATATATATGAGCATATAAGAGATCTAACTTTAAAAGCATTAAATTCAATTGAGAAATACGAGCGAAAAAGAATGAAACATTTAAATGCAAATGTAACGCTTTAATATAATAATTTAAGTACACGCACATTTATATGCACATCTTAATATGCATATAACATTATATTATATTAATAATCTTCATACACATTTATGCATTTTATATAACATAGCGTTTTATTATTCATAATGCGAAATTAGAAGTATAAGAAATAATATTTTATTCATAAGAGTTTTATAAGAGCTTTAAACCGTGCATGGTATGCGGACCGGCCGTCGATCGATATTCTTATCCGCCCGCCCGATAAGATTAGGCCGGACAAACAAGTTGGAATGTTGCGAGAGAACGTTATAGCTGTCCTTCTCGCACAGAGATCCCTACCAGCGGCTCTTCCACTTGCCATTGCTCCCGCCCATGGGTCTCCCTCCAGCATCGGGAAGTCTTAGGCGAAGCATAGGAAGAATATCCCACCATCTACTAACGGCGATCCCACTGCAGCATCTCTCCCACCAACACCCGAAGACCGGAGGAGCTCAGTGCAGGTCCGACATCCAGCATTATTAATTCGACGCTCATACGGTTAACACATTACTAACTCTCGTACTACATTTCGTTCTCTGACTCCGTTGCCGTGGCGTTTAGCAGTTAATAATCCGGCGTATTCAAATCTCGTTTGCGTCGACAAATTTCAGTACAAGTCTTCGAGACTCTTATACATACTACATTACTGAATAGTGAGTTTACCAGTCGCAAGTCTTACGACTGTAATATTGTTAACTTAACGTCGTGCTACAATAAAGAATATTTTATATTACTCATTGCAATTTATTCGACGACCGGTTGTTCCACCTTCCTTGATCGACCGTCACTCATCGCACGACAGCCGAAATCTTTGGAGGACTGCTAGACAGAAGGGAATTCAGCGTGCTACATAGGCAGTCGCTCTAATATATACATATATATTCAAATACGTAAAACCTGGTAAGTTAAGGTACCACTGAATATTGAATGACAAGTTGACATCTTCTGGTCCCGGGTAGACTCGGTGAAATGCAGAGTGACCCAAAACACAAAATCTTCTCCATAAATACTTACCAGTAAAAGATCAAATTCAATTTAACAACTACTTAAATAATATAGTCGCGTTCTAAAGAATTACTTAACAGCAGTAATATAATTTCCTTTTTTTTTATTAACCTCGAATACTGAGACGTGACAACGTAACTAAGATATTCCGAACGAACAAAACTTGCGTAAATATCGATTTTAACAATGTATGCCGAGAAGCGTTTCTTCTCAATATCTTTGATGTTGCACAAGTATTTTCGACTAAACCCACTTACTGACACGTAACTAAGACGTTCCGAACGAACAAAACTTGCGTAAATACCGATTTTAACAATGTATGCCGAGAAGCGTTTCTTCTCAATATCTTTGATGTTGCACAAGAATTTTCGACTAAACTCACTTACTGACACGTAACTAAGACGTTCGGGAACGAACAAAATTTGCGTACATAGCGATTTTAACAATGTGTGCCGTGAAGCGGTTCTTCTTAATTTCCTTGATGTTGCACAAGTATTTTCGGCTAAACCCACTTACTGACACGTAACTAAGACGTTCCGAACGAACAAAACTTGCGTACATGGAGGAATTAACAACGTAAGCAGAGAAGCGATTATTCTCAATTTTCTTGATGTTGCACAAGAATTTTCGACTAAACTCACTTACTGACACGTAACTAAGACGTTCCGAACGAACAAAACTTGCGTACATAGCGATTTTAACAATGTATGCCTAGCAGCGGTTCTTCTCAATTTCCATGATGTTGCACAAGAATTTTCGACTAAACTCACTTACTGACACGTAACTAAGACGTTTTGAACAAACAAAACTCGCGTACATAGCGATCTCAGCTTTGTGCGTAGAAAAACGTATATCATCAATTTCGTTAACGTTGTACAAGAATTTTCGACTAAACTCACTTGCTGACACGTAACTAAGACGTTCCGAACGAACAAAACTTGCGTACATAGCGATTTTAACAATGTTTGCCGTGAAGCGTTTCTTCTCAATTTCCTTGATGTTGCACAAGAATTTTAGACGATTCTCACTTACTGACACGTAACTAAGACGTTTTGAACGAACAAAACTCGCGTACATAGCGATCTCAGCTTTGTGCGTAGAAAAACGTATATCATCAATTTGGTTAACGTTGTACAAGAATTTTCGACTAAACTCACTTGCTGACACGTAACTAAGACGTTCCGAACGAACAAAACTTGTGTACATAGCGATTTTAACAATGTTTGCCGTGAAGCGATTCTTCTCAATTTCCTTGATGTTGCACAAGAATATTAGACGATTCTCACTTACTGGCACGTAACTAAGACGTTCCGAACGAACAAAACTTGCGTACATAGCGATTTTAACAATGTATGCCGTGAAGCGGTTCTTCTCAATTTCCTTGATGTTGCACAAGAATTTTCGACTTATCTCACTTACTGACACGTAACTAAGACGTTCCGAACGAACAAAGCTTGCGTACATAGCGAACTCAGCTTTGTGAGCAAAAAAACGTATATGTTCAATTTCCTTGATGTTGCACAAGAATTTTCGACTAAACTCACTTACTGACACGTAACTAAGACGTTCCGAACGAACAAAACTTGCGTACATAGCGATTTTAACAATGTTTGCCGTGAAGCGATTCTTCTCAATTTCCTTGTAGTTGCACAAGAATTTTAGACGATTCTCACTTACTGACACGTAACTAAGACGTTTTGAACGAACAAAACTCGCGTACATAGCGATCTCAGCTTTGTGCGTAGAAAAACGTATATCATCAATTTCGTTAACGTTGTACAAGAATTTTCGACTAAACTCACTTGCTGACACGTAACTAAGACGTTCCGAACGAACAAAACTTGCGTACATAGCGATTTTAACAATGTTTGCCGTGAAGCGGTTCTTCTTAATTTCCTTGATGTTGCACAAGTATTTTCGACTTATCTCACTTACTGACACGTAACTAAGACGTTCCGAACGAACAAAACTTGCGTACATAGCGAACTCAGCTTTGTGAGCAAAAAAACATATATGCTCAATTTCCTTGATGTTGCACAAGAATTTTCGACTAAACTCACTTACTGACACGTAACTAAGACGTTCCGAACGAACAAAACTTGCGTACATAGCGATTTTAACAATGTTTGCCGTGAAGCGATTCTTCTCAATTTCCTTGTAGTTGCACAAGAATTTTAGACGATTCTCACTTACTGACACGTAACTAAGACGTTTTGAACGAACAAAACTCGCGTACATAGCGATCTCAGCTTTGTGCGTAGAAAAACGTATATCATCAATTTCGTTAACGTTGTACAAGAATTTTCGACTAAACTCACTTGCTGACACGTAACTAAGACGTTCCGAACGAACAAAACTTGCGTACATAGCGATTTTAACAATGTTTGCCGTGAAGCGGTTCTTCTTAATTTCCTTGATGTTGCACAAGTATTTTCGACTTATCTCACTTACTGACACGTAACTAAGACGTTCCGAACGAACAAAACTTGCGTACATAGCGAACTCAGCTTTGTGAGCAAAAAAACATATATGCTCAATTTCCTTGATGTTGCACAAGAATTTTCGACTAAACTCACTTACTGACACGTAACTAAGACGTTCCGAACGAACAAAACTTGCGTACATAGCGATTTTAACAATGTATGCCGAGAAGCGGTTCTTCTCAATTTCCTTGATGTTGCACAAGAATTTTAGACGATTCTCACTTACTGACACGTAACTTAGACGTTCCGAACGAACAAAACTTACGTACATAACGATCTCAGATTTGTGCGTAGAAAAACGTATATCATCAATTTCGTTAACGTTGTACAAGAATTTTCGACTTATCTCACTTACTGACACGTAACTAAGACGTTCCGAACGAACAAAACTTGCGTACATAGCGATTTTAACAATGTTTGCCGTGAAGCGGTTCTTCTTAATTTCCTTGATGTTGCACAAGTATTTTCGACTAAACCCACTTACTGACACGTAACTAAGACTTTCCGAACGAACAAAACTTGCGTACATGGCGGAATTAACAACGTAAGCAGAGAAGCGATTATTCTCAATTTTCTTGATGTTGCACAAGAATTTTCGACTAAACTCACTTACTGACACGTAACTAAGACGTTCCGAACGAATAAAACTTGCGTACATAGCGATTTTAACAATGTTTGCCGTGATGCGTTTCTTCTCAATTTCCTTGATGTTGCACAAGAATTTTAGACGATTCTCACTTACTGACACGTAACTAAGACGATCCAAACGAATAAAACTTGCGTACACAGCGATTTTAACAATGTTTGCCGTGAAGCGGTTCTTCTTAATTTCCTTGATGTTGCACAAGTATTTTCGACTAAACCCACTTACTGACACGTAATTAAGACGTTCCGAACGAACAAAACTTGCGTACATGGCGGAATTAACAACGTAAGCAGAGAAGCGATTATTCTCAATTTTCTTGATGTTGCACAAGAATTTTCGACTAAACTCACTTACTGACACGTAACTAAGACGTTCCGAACGAACAAAACTTGCGTACATGGCGGATTTAACAACGTAAGCCGAGAAGCGATTATTCTCAATTTTCTTGATGTTGCACAAGAATTTTCGACTAAACTCACTTACTGCCAGGTAACTAAGACGTTCCGAACGAACAAAACTTGCATACATAGCGATTTTAACAATGTATGCCGTGAAGCGGTTCTTCTCAATTTCCTTGATGGTGCACAAGAATTTTCGACTTATCTCACTTACTGACACGTAACTAAGACGTTCCGAACGAACAAAACTGGCGTACATAGCGATTTTAACAATGTATGCCGTGATCGGTTCTTCTCAATTTCATTGATGTTGCACAAGAATTTTCGACTTATCTCACTTACTGACACGTAACTAAGACGTTCCGAACGAACAAGACTTGCGTACATAGCGAACTCAGCTTTGTGAGCAAAAAAACGTATATGCTCAATTTCCTTGATGTTGCACAAGAATTTTCGACTAAACTCACTTACTGACACGTAACGAAGACGTTCCGAACGAACAAAACTTGCGTACATAGCGATTTTAACAATGAATGCCGAGAAGCGGTTCTTCTCAATTTCCTTGATGTTGCACAAGAATTTTAGACGATTCTCACTTACTGACACGTAACTAAGACGTTCCGAACGAACAAAACTTGCGTACACAGCGATTTTAACAATGTTTGCTGTGAAGCGATTCTTCTCAATTTCCTTGATGTGGCAAAATAATTTTAGACAAATCTCACTTACTGACACGTAACTAAGACGTTTTGAACGAACAAAACTTGCGTACATAACGATCTCAGCTTTGTGCGTAGAAAAACGTATATCATCAATTTCGTTAACGTTGTACAAGAATTTTCGACTAAACTCACTTGCTGACACGTAACTAAGATGTTCCGAACGAACAAAACTTGCGTAAATATCGATTTTAACAATGTATGCCGAGAAGCGTTTCTTCTCAATATCTTTGATGTTGCACAAGTATTTTCGACTAAACCCACTTACTGACACGTAACTAAGACGTTCCGAACGAACAAAACTTGCGTAAATACCGATTTTAACAATGTATGCCGAGAAGCGTTTCTTCTCAATATCTTTGATGTTGCACAAGAATTTTCGACTAAACTCACTTACTGACACGTAACTAAGACGTTCGGGAACGAACAAAATTTGCGTACATAGCGATTTTAACAATGTTTGCCGTGAAGCGGTTCTTCTTAATTTCCTTGATGTTGCACAAGTATTTTTGACTTATCTCACTTACTGACACGTAACTAAGACGTTCCGAACGAACAAAACTTGCGTACATAGCGAACTCAGCTTTGTGAGCAAAAAAACATATATGCTCAATTTCCTTGATGTTGCACAAGAATTTTCGACTAAACTCACTTACTGACACGTAACTAAGACGTTCCGAACGAACAAAACTTGCGTACATAGCGATTTTAACAATGTTTGCCGTGAAGCGATTCTTCTCAATTTCCTTGTAGTTGCACAAGAATTTTCGACTAAACTCACTTACTGACACGTAACTAAGACGTTCCGAACGAACAAAACTTGCGTACATAGCGATTTTAACAATGTTTGCCGTGAAGCGATTCTTCTCAATTTCCTTGTAGTTGCACAAGAATTTTAGACGATTCTCACTTACTGACACGTAACTAAGACGTTTTGAACGAACAAAACTCGCGTACATAGCGATCTCAGCTTTGTGCGTAGAAAAACGTATATCATCAATTTCGTTAACGTTGTACAAGAATTTTCGACTAAACTCACTTGCTGACACGTAACTAAGACGTTCCGAACGAACAAAACTTGTGTACATAGCGATTTTAACAATGTTTGCCGTGAAGCGATTCTTCTCAATTTCCTTGATGTTGCACAAGAATATTAGACGATTCTCACTTACTGGCACGTAACTAAGACGTCCCGAACGAACAAAATTTGCGTACATAGCGATTTTAACAATGTATGCCGTGAAGCGGTTCTTCTCAATTTCCTTGATGTTGCACAAGAATTTTCGACTTATCTCACTTACTGACACGTAACTAAGACGTTCCGAACGAACAAAGCTTGCGTACATAGCGAACTCAGCTTTGTGAGCAAAAAAACGTATATGTTCAATTTCCTTGATGTTGCACAAGAATTTTCGACTAAACTCACTTACTGACACGTAACTAAGACGTTCCGAACGAACAAAACTTGCGTACATAGCGATTTTAACAATGTTTGCCGTGAAGCGATTCTTCTCAATTTCCTTGTAGTTGCACAAGAATTTTAGACGATTCTCACTTACTGACACGTAACTAAGACGTTTTGAACGAACAAAACTCGCGTACATAGCGATCTCAGCTTTGTGCGTAGAAAAACGTATATCATCAATTTCGTTAACGTTGTACAAGAATTTTCGACTAAACTCACTTGCTGACACGTAACTAAGACGTTCCGAACGAACAAAACTTGCGTACATAGCGATTTTAACAATGTTTGCCGTGAAGCGGTTCTTCTTAATTTCCTTGATGTTGCACAAGTATTTTCGACTTATCTCACTTACTGACACGTAACTAAGACGTTCCGAACGAACAAAACTTGCGTACATAGCGAACTCAGCTTTGTGAGCAAAAAAACATATATGCTCAATTTCCTTGATGTTGCACAAGAATTTTCGACTAAACTCACTTACTGACACGTAACTAAGACGTTCCGAACGAACAAAACTTGCGTACATAGCGATTTTAACAATGTTTGCCGTGAAGCGATTCTTCTCAATTTCCTTGTAGTTGCACAAGAATTTTAGACGATTCTCACTTACTGACACGTAACTAAGACGTTTTGAACGAACAAAACTCGCGTACATAGCGATCTCAGCTTTGTGCGTAGAAAAACGTATATCATCAATTTCGTTAACGTTGTACAAGAATTTTCGACTAAACTCACTTGCTGACACGTAACTAAGACGTTCCGAACGAACAAAACTTGCGTACATAGCGATTTTAACAATGTTTGCCGTGAAGCGGTTCTTCTTAATTTCCTTGATGTTGCACAAGTATTTTCGACTTATCTCACTTACTGACACGTAACTAAGACGTTCCGAACGAACAAAACTTGCGTACATAGCGAACTCAGCTTTGTGAGCAAAAAAACATATATGCTCAATTTCCTTGATGTTGCACAAGAATTTTCGACTAAACTCACTTACTGACACGTAACTAAGACGTTCCGAACGAACAAAACTTGCGTACATAGCGATTTTAACAATGTATGCCGAGAAGCGGTTCTTCTCAATTTCCTTGATGTTGCACAAGAATTTTAGACGATTCTCACTTACTGACACGTAACTAAGACGATCCAAACGAATAAAACTTGCGTACACAGCGATTTTAACAATGTTTGCCGTGAAGCGGTTCTTCTTAATTTCCTTGATGTTGCACAAGTATTTTCGACTAAACCCACTTACTGACACGTAATTAAGACGTTCCGAACGAACAAAACTTGCGTACATGGCGGAATTAACAACGTAAGCAGAGAAGCGATTATTCTCAATTTTCTTGATGTTGCACAAGAATTTTCGACTAAACTCACTTACTGACACGTAACTAAGACGTTCCGAACGAACAAAACTTGCGTACATGGCGGATTTAACAACGTAAGCCGAGAAGCGATTATTCTCAATTTTCTTGATGTTGCACAAGAATTTTCGACTAAACTCACTTACTGACAGGTAACTAAGACGTTCCGAACGAACAAAACTTGCATACATAGCGATTTTAACAATGTATGCCGTGAAGCGGTTCTTCTCAATTTCCTTGATGGTGCACAAGAATTTTCGACTTATCTCACTTACTGACACGTAACTAAGACGTTCCGAACGAACAAAACTGGCGTACATAGCGATTTTAACAATGTATGCCGTGATCGGTTCTTCTCAATTTCATTGATGTTGCACAAGAATTTTCGACTTATCTCACTTACTGACACGTAACTAAGACGTTCCGAACGAACAAAACTTGCGTACATAGCGAACTCAGCTTTGTGAGCAAAAAAACGTATATGCTCAATTTCCTTGATGTTGCACAAGAATTTTCGACTAAACTCACTTACTGACACGTAACGAAGACGTTCCGAACGAACAAAACTTGCGTACATAGCGATTTTAACAATGAATGCCGAGAAGCGGTTCTTCTCAATTTCCTTGATGTTGCACAAGAATTTTAGACGATTCTCACTTACTGACACGTAACTAAGACGTTCCGAACGAACAAAACTTGCGTACACAGCGATTTTAACAATGTTTGCTGTGAAGCGATTCTTCTCAATTTCCTTGATGTGGCAAAATAATTTTAGACAAATCTCACTTACTGACACGTAACTAAGACGTTTTGAACGAACAAAACTTGCGTACATAACGATCTCAGCTTTGTGCGTAGAAAAACGTATATCATCAATTTCGTTAACGTTGTACAAGAATTTTCGACTAAACTCACTTGCTGACACGTAACTAAGATGTTCCGAACGAACAAAACTTGCGTAAATATCGATTTTAACAATGTATGCCGAGAAGCGTTTCTTCTCAATATCTTTGATGTTGCACAAGTATTTTCGACTAAACCCACTTACTGACACGTAACTAAGACGTTCCGAATGAACAAAACTTGCGTAAATACCGATTTTAACAATGTATGCCGAGAAGCGTTTCTTCTCAATATCTTTGATGTTGCACAAGAATTTTCGACTAAACTCACTTACTGACACGTAACTAAGACGTTCGGGAACGAACAAAATTTGCGTACATAGCGATTTTAACAATGTTTGCCGTGAAGCGGTTCTTCTTAATTTCCTTGATGTTGCACAAGTATTTTCGGCTAAACCCACTTACTGACACGTAACTAAGACGTTCCGAACGAACAAAACTTGCGTACATCGAGGAATTAACAACGTAAGCAGAGAAGCGATTATTCTCAATTTTCTTGATGTTGCACAAGAATTTTCGACTAAACTCACATACTGACACGTAACTAAGACGTTCCGAACGAACAAAACTTGCGTACATAGCGATTTTAACAATGTTTGCCGTGAAGCGTTTCTTCTCAATTTCCTTGATGTTGCACAAGAATTTTCGACTAAACTCTCTTACTGACACGTAACTAAGACGTTCCGAACGAACAAAACTTGCGTACATAGCGATTTTAACAATGTTTGCCGTGAAGCGGTTCTTCTTAATTTCCTTGATGTTGCACAAGTATTTTCGACTTATCTCACTTACTGACACGTAACTAAGACGTTCCGAACGAACAAAACTTGCGTACATAGCGAACTCAGCTTTGTGAGCAAAAAAACATATATGCTCAATTTCCTTGATGTTGCACAAGAATTTTCGACTAAACTCACTTACTGACACGTAACTAAGACGTTCCGAACGAACAAAACTTGCGTACATAGCGATTTTAACAATGTTTGCCTTGAAGCGATTCTTCTCAATTTCCTTGTAGTTGCACAAGAATTTTAGACGATTCTCACTTACTGACACGTAACTAAGACGTTTTGAACGAACAAAACTCGCGTACATAGCGATCTCAGCTTTGTGCGTAGAATAACGTATATCATCAATTTCGTTAACGTTGTACAAGAATTTTCGACTAAACTCACTTGCTGACTCGTAACTAAGACGTTCCGAACGAACAAAACTTGCGTACATAGCGATTTTAACAATGTTTGCCGTGAAGCGGTTCTTCTTAATTTCCTTGATGTTGCACAAGTATTTTCGACTTATCTCACTTACTGACACGTAACTAAGACGTTCCGAACGAACAAAACTTGCGTACATAGCGATTTTAACAATGTATGCCGAGAAGCGGTTCTTCTCAATTTCCTTGATGTTGCACAAGAATTTTGGACGATTCTCACTTACTGACACGTAACTTAGACGTTCCGAACGAACAAAACTTACGTACATAACGATCTCAGATTTGTGCGTAGAAAAACGTATATCATCAATTTCGTTAACGTTGTACAAGAATTTTCGACTTATCTCACTTACTGACACGTAACTAAGACGTTCCGAACGAACAAAACTTGCGTACATAGCGATTTTAACAATGTTTGCCGTGAAGCGGTTCTTCTTAATTTCCTTGATGTTGCACAAGTATTTTCGACTAAACCCACTTACTGACACGTAACTAAGACTTTCCGAACGAACAAAACTTGCGTACATGGCGGAATTAACAACGTAAGCAGAGAAGCGATTATTCTCAATTTTCTTGATGTTGCACAAGAATTTTCGACTAAACTCACTTACTGACACGTAACTAAGACGTTCCGAACGAATAAAACTTGCGTACATAGCGATTTTAACAATGTTTGCCGTGATGCGTTTCTTCTCAATTTCCTTGATGTTGCACAAGAATTTTAGACGATTCTCACTTACTGACACGTAACTAAGACGATCCAAACGAATAAAACTTGCGTACACAGCGATTTTAACAATGTTTGCCGTGAAGCGGTTCTTCTTAATTTCCTTGATGTTGCACAAGTATTTTCGACTAAACCCACTTACTGACACGTAATTAAGACGTTCCGAACGAACAAAACTTGCGTACATGGCGGAATTAACAACGTAAGCAGAGAAGCGATTATTCTCAATTTTCTTGATGTTGCACAAGAATTTTCGACTAAACTCACTTACTGACACGTAACTAAGACGTTCCGAACGAACAAAACTTGCGTACATGGCGGATTTAACAACGTAAGCCGAGAAGCGATTATTCTCAATTTTCTTGATGTTGCACAAGAATTTTCGACTAAACTCACTTACTGACAGGTAACTAAGACGTTCCGAACGAACAAAACTTGCATACATAGCGATTTTAACAATGTATGCCGTGAAGCGGTTCTTCTCAATTTCCTTGATGGTGCACAAGAATTTTCGACTTATCTCACTTACTGACACGTAACTAAGACGTTCCGAACGAACAAAACTGGCGTACATAGCGATTTTAACAATGTATGCCGTGATCGGTTCTTCTCAATTTCATTGATGTTGCACAAGAATTTTCGACTTATCTCACTTACTGACACGTAACTAAGACGTTCCGAACGAACAAAACTTGCGTACATAGCGAACTCAGCTTTGTGAGCAAAAAAACGTATATGCTCAATTTCCTTGATGTTGCACAAGAATTTTCGACTAAACTCACTTACTGACACGTAACGAAGACGTTCCGAACGAACAAAACTTGCGTACATAGCGATTTTAACAATGAATGCCGAGAAGCGGTTCTTCTCAATTTCCTTGATGTTGCACAAGAATTTTAGACGATTCTCACTTACTGACACGTAACTAAGACGTTCCGAACGAACAAAACTTGCGTACACAGCGATTTTAACAATGTTTGCTGTGAAGCGATTCTTCTCAATTTCCTTGATGTGGCAAAATAATTTTAGACAAATCTCACTTACTGACACGTAACTAAGACGTTTTGAACGAACAAAACTTGCGTACATAACGATCTCAGCTTTGTGCGTAGAAAAACGTATATCATCAATTTCGTTAACGTTGTACAAGAATTTTCGACTAAACTCACTTGCTGACACGTAACTAAGATGTTCCGAACGAACAAAACTTGCGTAAATATCGATTTTAACAATGTATGCCGAGAAGCGTTTCTTCTCAATATCTTTGATGTTGCACAAGTATTTTCGACTAAACCCACTTACTGACACGTAACTAAGACGTTCCGAATGAACAAAACTTGCGTAAATACCGATTTTAACAATGTATGCCGAGAAGCGTTTCTTCTCAATATCTTTGATGTTGCACAAGAATTTTCGACTAAACTCACTTACTGACACGTAACTAAGACGTTCGGGAACGAACAAAATTTGCGTACATAGCGATTTTAACAATGTTTGCCGTGAAGCGGTTCTTCTTAATTTCCTTGATGTTGCACAAGTATTTTCGGCTAAACCCACTTACTGACACGTAACTAAGACGTTCCGAACGAACAAAACTTGCGTACATCGAGGAATTAACAACGTAAGCAGAGAAGCGATTATTCTCAATTTTCTTGATGTTGCACAAGAATTTTCGACTAAACTCACATACTGACACGTAACTAAGACGTTCCGAACGAACAAAACTTGCGTACATAGCGATTTTAACAATGTTTGCCGTGAAGCGTTTCTTCTCAATTTCCTTGATGTTGCACAAGAATTTTCGACTAAACTCTCTTACTGACACGTAACTAAGACGTTCCGAACGAACAAAACTTGCGTACATAGCGATTTTAACAATGTTTGCCGTGAAGCGGTTCTTCTTAATTTCCTTGATGTTGCACAAGTATTTTCGACTTATCTCACTTACTGACACGTAACTAAGACGTTCCGAACGAACAAAACTTGCGTACATAGCGAACTCAGCTTTGTGAGCAAAAAAACATATATGCTCAATTTCCTTGATGTTGCACAAGAATTTTCGACTAAACTCACTTACTGACACGTAACTAAGACGTTCCGAACGAACAAAACTTGCGTACAAAGCGATTTTAACAATGTTTGCCTTGAAGCGATTCTTCTCAATTTCCTTGTAGTTGCACAAGAATTTTAGACGATTCTCACTTACTGACACGTAACTAAGACGTTTTGAACGAACAAAACTCGCGTACATAGCGATCTCAGCTTTGTGCGTAGAATAACGTATATCATCAATTTCGTTAACGTTGTACAAGAATTTTCGACTAAACTCACTTGCTGACACGTAACTAAGACGTTCCGAACGAACAAAACTTGCGTACATAGCGATTTTAACAATGTTTGCCGTGAAGCGGTTCTTCTTAATTTCCTTGATGTTGCACAAGTATTTTCGACTTATCTCACTTACTGACACGTAACTAAGACGTTCCGAACGAACAAAACTTGCGTACATAGCGATTTTAACAATGTATGCCGAGAAGCGGTTCTTCTCAATTTCCTTGATGTTGCACAAGAATTTTGGACGATTCTCACTTACTGACACGTAACTTAGACGTTCCGAACGAACAAAACTTACGTACATAACGATCTCAGATTTGTGCGTAGAAAAACGTATATCATCAATTTCGTTAACGTTGTACAAGAATTTTCGACTTATCTCACTTACTGACACGTAACTAAGACGTTCCGAACGAACAAAACTTGCGTACATAGCGATTTTAACAATGTTTGCCGTGAAGCGGTTCTTCTTAATTTCCTTGATGTTGCACAAGTATTTTCGACTAAACCCACTTACTGACACGTAACTAAGACTTTCCGAACGAACAAAACTTGCGTACATGGCGGAATTAACAACGTAAGCAGAGAAGCGATTATTCTCAATTTTCTTGATGTTGCACAAGAATTTTCGACTAAACTCACTTACTGACACGTAACTAAGACGTTCCGAACGAATAAAACTTGCGTACATGGCAGATTTAACAACGTAAGCCGAGAAGCGATTATTCTCAATTTTCTTGATGTTGCACAAGAATTTTCGACTAAACTCACTTACTGACACGTAACTAAGATGTTCCGAACGAACAAAACTTGCGTACATAGCGATTTTAACAATGTATGCCGTGAAGCGGTTTTCCTCAATTTCCTTGATGTTGCACAAGAATTTTCGACTAAACTCACTTACTGACACGTAACTAAGACGTTCCGAACGAACAAAACTTGCGTACATAGCGATTTTAACAATGTTTGCCGTGAAGCGATTCTTCTCAATTTCCTTGTAGTTGCACAAGAATTTTAGACGATTCTCACTTACTGACACGTAACTAAGACGTTTTGAACGAACAAAACTCGCGTACATAGCGATCTCAGCTTTGTGCGTAGAAAAACGTATATCATCAATTTCGTTAACGTTGTACAAGAATTTTCGACTAAACTCACTTGCTGACACGTAACTAAGACGTTCCGAACGAACAAAACTTGCGTACATAGCGATTTTAACAATGTTTGCCGTGAAGCGGTTCTTCTTAATTTCCTTGATGTTGCACAAGTATTTTCGACTTATCTCACTTACTGACACGTAACTAAGACGTTCCGAACGAACAAAACTTGCGTACATAGCGAACTCAGCTTTGTGAGCAAAAAAACATATATGCTCAATTTCCTTGATGTTGCACAAGAATTTTCGACTAAACTCACTTACTGACACGTAACTAAGACGTTCCGAACGAACAAAACTTGCGTACATAGCGATTTTAACAATGTTTGCCGAGAATCGGTTCTTCTCAATTTCCTTGATGTTGCACAAGAATTTTAGACGATTCTCACTTACTGACACGTAACTTAGACGTTCCGAACAAACAAAACTTACGTACATAACGATCTCAGATTTGTGCGTAGAAAAACGTATATCATCAATTTCGTTAACGTTGTACAAGAATTTTCGACTTATCTCACTTACTGACACGTAACTAAGACGTTTTGAACGAACAAAACTCGCGTACATAGCGATCTCAGCTTTGTGCGTAGAAAAACGTATATCATCAATTTCGTTAACGTTGTACAAGAATTTTCGACTAAACTCACTTGCTGACACGTAACTAAGACGTTCCGAACGAACAAAACTTGCGTACATAGCGATTTTAACAATGTTTGCCGTGAATTGGTTCTTCTTAATTTCCTTGATGTTGCACAAGTATTTTCGACTTATCTCACTTACTGACACGTAACTAAGACGTTCCGAACGAACAAAACTTGCGTACATAGCGAAATCAGCTTTGTGAGCAAAAAAACATATATGCTCAATTTCCTTGATGTTGCACAAGAATTTTCGACTAAACTCACTTACCGACACGTAACTAACACGTTCCGAACGAACAAAACTTGCGTACATAGCGATTTTAACAATGTATGCCGTGAAGCGTTTCTTCTCAATTTCCTTGATGTTGCACAAGAATTTTCGACTTATCTCACTTACTGACACGTAACTAAGACGTTCCGAACGAACAAAACTTGCGTACATAGCGATTTTAACAATGTATGCCGTGAAGTTGTTCTTCTCAATTTCCTTGATGTTGCACAAGAATTTTCGACTAAACCCACTTACTGACACGTAACTAAGACGTTTCGAACGAACAAAACTTGCGTACATGGCGGAATTAACAACGTAAGCAGAGAAGCGATTATTCTCAATTTTCTTGATGTTGTACAAGAATTTTCGACTAAACTCACTTGCTGACACGTAACTAAGACGTTCCGAACGAACAAAACTTGCGTACATAGCGATTTTAACAATGTTTGCCGTGAATTGGTTCTTCTTAATTTCCTTGATGTTGCACAAGTATTTTCGACTTATCTCACTTACTGACACGTAACTAAGACGTTCCGAACGAACAAAACTTGCGTACATAGCGAAATCAGCTTTGTGAGCAAAAAAACATATATGCTCAATTTCCTTGATGTTGCACAAGAATTTTCGACTAAACTCACTTACTGACACGTAACTAAGACGTTCCGAACGAACAAAACTTGCGTACATAGCGATTTTAACAATGTATGCCGAGCAGCGGTTCTTCTCAATTTCCTTGATGTTGCACAAAAATTTTCGACTTGTCTCACTTACTGACACGTAACTAAGACGTTCCGAACGAACAAAACTTGCGTACATAGCGAACTCAGCTTTGTGAGCAAAAAAACGTATATGCTCAATTTCCTTGATGTTGCACAAGAATTTTCGACTAAACTCACTTACTGACACGTAAATAAGACGTTCCGAACGAACAAAACTTGCGTACATAGCGATTTTAACAATGTTTGCCGTGAAGCGATTCTTCTCAATTTCCTTGAAGTTGCACAAGAATATTAGACGATTCTCACTTACTGGCACGTAACTAAGACGTTCCGAACGAACAAAACTTGCGAAAATAGCGATTTTAACAATGTTTGCCGAGAAGCGTTTCTTCTCAATTTCTTTTAATGTTGCACAAGAATTTTCGACTAAACACACTTACTGACACGTAACTAAGACGTTTTGAACGAACAAAACTCGCGTACATAGCGATCTCAGCTTTGTGCGTAGAAAAACGTATATCATCAATTTCGTTAACGTTGTACAAGAATTTTCGACTAAACTCACTTGCTGACACGTAACTAAGACGTTCCGAACGAACAAAACTTGCGTACATAGCGATTTTAACAATGTTTGCCGTGAAGCGGTTCTTCTTAATTTCCTTGATGTTGCACAAGTATTTTCGACTAAACCCACTTACTGACACGTAACTAAGACGTTCCGAACGAACAAAACTTGCGTACATGGCGGAATTAACAACGTAAGCAGAGAAACGATTATTCTCAATTTTCTTGATGTTGCACAAGAATTTTCGACTAAACTCACTTACTGACACGTAACTAAGACGTTCCGAACAAATAAAACTTGCGTACATGGCGGATTTAACAACGTAAGCCGAGAAGCGATTATTCTCAATTTTCTTGATGTTGCACAAGAATTTTCGACTAAACTCACTTACCGACACGTAACTAACACGTTCCGAACGAACAAAACTTGCGTACATAGCGATTTTAACAATGTATGCCGTGAAGCGTTTCTTCTCAATTTCCTTGATGTTGCACAAGAATTTTCGACTTATCTCACTTACTGACACGTAACTAAGACGTTCCGAACGAACAAAACTTGCGTACATAGCGATTTTAACAATGTATGCCGTGAAGTTGTTCTTCTCAATTTCCTTGATGTTGCACAAGAATTTTCGACTAAACCCACTTACTGACACGTAACTAAGACGATTCGAACGAACAAAACTTGCGTACATGGCGGAATTAACAACGTAAGCAGAGAAGCGATTATTCTCAATTTTCTTGATGTTGCACAAGAATTTTCGACTAAACTCACTTACTGACACGTAACTAAGACGTTCCGAACGAACAAAACTTGCGTACATAGCGATTTTAACAATGTATGCCGTGAAGCGGTTCTTCTCAATTTCATTGATGTTGCACAAGAATTTTCGACTTATCTCACTTACTGACACGTAACTAAGACGTTCCGAACGAACAAAACTTGCGTACATAGCGAACTCAGCTTTGTGAGCAAAAAAACGTATATGCTCAATTTCCTTGATGTTGCACAAGAATTTTCGACTAAACTCACTTACTGACACGTAACTAAGACGTTCCGAACGAACAAAACTTGCGTACATAGCGATTTTAACAATGTATGCCGAGAAGCGGTTCTTCTCAATTTCCTTGATGTTGCACAAGAATTCTAGACGATTCTCACTTACTGACACGTAACTAAGACGTTCCGAACGAACAAAACTTGCGTACATAGCGATTTTAACAATGTTTGCCGTGAAGCGGTTCTTCTCAATTTCCTTGATGTTGCACAAGAATTTTAGACGGTTCTCACTTACTGACACGTAACTAAGACGTTCCGAACGAACAAAACTTGCGTACATAGCGATTTTAGCAATGTATGCCGTGAAGCGGTTCTTCTCAATTTCCTTGTTGTTGCACAAGAATTTTCGACTTATCTCACTTACTGACACGTAACTAAGACGTTCCGAACGAACAATATTTGCGTACATAGTGTCACGTCTCGATATTCGAAGTTGATAAAAAAATTAAATCTAAATTATTAATACAAAGCTATATTCTGAACGTGACTATACTAAATTCTATGATAATAGTAAATTAGAGTTTACTCAATTAAATTGAATAAGATATGTACGCCTTTTAGATGTTTTATTTCTTTTTCGGTCACCCTGCATTCACCGGGTCTACCGGGGATCAGAAGACTGACAACTTGTCCGTATAAGGCGTTAACTTACTTAGGAATATACGTCGTTGGGTTGGATTCCTCCTGCGACGATCCCTCGAGATTGAATATTTATATATGTTCTTCTTAATTATAATAATGTAGGCTGATGTTGGAAGAATAGGTAGCCGGAACGTAGTAATAATTGTTGAGTCGAATATAGTAGTATATAACACTTTATTTTATGTTCAACGTTAAATTGTATTATTATTACAGTCGCTATGCTAGCGGCTGGTAAACTCCGTTTCAGAGTATATCTAAGAGTCTTAAAGACTTGTACAGAAGTTTGACGACGCGTAACGCCGGATTACTGACGCTTGACAAAGGTATTCAGAGCTCAAAAGTAGTAACGTGTTAACAGTTTGCCGTCGCGAATAGTAATGCTGGAAGTCGGACTTGCACTGAGCTCCTCCGGTCTTCAGGTGTTGGTGGGAGAGATGCTGCAGTGGGATCGCCTTTGGTAGATGGTGGGATATTCTTCCTATGCTTCGCCTAAGACTTCCTGATGCCGGTGGGAGACCCATGGGCGGGAGCAATGGCAAGTGGAAGAGCCGCTGGTAGGGATCTCTGTGCGAGAAGGACAGCTATATCGTTCCCTCGCAACATTCCAACTTATTTGTCCGGCCTAATCTTATCGAGCGGGCGGATAAGAATATCGATCGACGGCCGGTCCGCATACCATGTACAGTATAAGGCTCTTATAAAACTCTTATAATACTGTAGTGAATAAAATATTTTATAATGAATATTCTTATATGCCTAATTCCTTATTGCTACCTATACGGTTAATAATAAAGTCTTATGCTACGTGGAATATGTGTATGCGAATATAAAGTTTTTAAAGCTATGTGGATATAAAGTTAGAACGAATATATATATGTTTGTGTGCTTAAAATTATTATATTAAAGCGTTACATTTGCATTTAACTGTTTCATTCTTTTTCGCTTATATTTCTCAGTTGAATTTAATGCCTTATTAAAAGATCTTTCATATATATATATATAATATTTATTACAATTTTTAAAGCGTTTGAATCGTCTGTTTGATTGTACAATGCAAATATAAGGTTTTAGTTATTTCTATAGTTTATTCATATGGTAGTTATTTTTGCGTCACCCGCTGGCGCGTTCGAGCGTTGGCTATATACGGGGTGACTCTTAACTATGAATACTATTTTATAAGTTAGAACTTTGTCTTGGACGAATAACTTTCTCCGGATTTTTACTTCTTTCACCTCCTATGGGTGAGTTAACAATAAATATATTATTTAAATAAAATTTGACGTGCGGCAAAGACGTCACACCACCCCCCTTAGTTTAAATTTCGGAGTAACGAGTTATGACGAAATTTATTCGTCCAATCTGGCACGTAGGTCCCTGAATGTATATACAATAGGTATAGTGGGTGGTTCTGTATTTTCGGCTGGCGCATTGGGTACTGTGTTTGTATCTGTGTGTTCCGGTGGATTTTCAGGGATCACTTCCGGTTGCGGTCGTGGTCTGTTCGCCAAATACAATAACAAGTGTGTGAAAGAGCTCCAAATGGCTCCGAGTAAGTGTAAGCTACAGCCATAAGCTGCGTGTAGCGCATAGCCGTGTATTAACGTGTCGAATACAATTTTTATTATTCTTATAATGATAAATATTCCGAATACACCGGCGGTCGCTGCGCCGAATGTAGTAAAACCGTCCCATATTTTTGTTAAAGTATTATTATAAATTTTGTTTAAGGAATCTTCGTCTAATAAATTTCGCAATGAGATGGTATCCGACGGTATCGTTTGGCCAGTGAAGCCTCTAGCAATAGTGTGTAACACAGCGCTCTTTTCTGCTGGGAACATAATGTGATCTCTTAGATTATCTAAATCGTCTTGAGTGTAAATACCGCTCGTTGCCAAGGATTTCGGCGCCAAATACTTCCATGTTAATTTTGTCAGGGGTTTAAGGAGATGTGGGGAATTCGCTATGGAAGGTGTGGGATTGAACTGTATCCATGTTTCGTCTATATTGTAGAGGATAGGTAATAAGGGGTTACAGTCTCTAAGTGTGTTTTGTCTTGTTAATATTCGTGATTTAGGTGTCATGTATAATGAAGCGTTCCGGAACGTGACCGGTAATTCTGTGTGACAGGTATTTGTTTTTCTAAGTATAACGTCTATAGGTATACATTTTATGACATGAATTACTTCTCCTGCAGTTACTGCCATGTAACCCGGTGATTTCATAAGCCGATATGCAAATTCGTCTGGTAGAATAGAGGCAAGCGACAGTGTGTTCTGTATCACTTGTTTCTCTAGCTCACATTTCTGTAAAATTACGTCTTGATATAATGCTGTTACTTGGCTTCTTACGTATTTTTCAACGTAAACGAATTTTGAGTTTGCATATGTAAACATGTCAAGGTTTGTAATATCGGTTTTTGATTTTGTTTTAAAGACGTTTCCCTTTTGTGTCTCAAAAATGAATAATTTAGGATGTTCAGTCCCGTATAGTGTATATCCACAGATGGTGTGTCTGCGGGTAAGTGTGAGGGCAAAGGTGGTGTCTCGTGTCTCTAAGGAGAATATGGTAGTATTGTGCGAATCTTGAAATCCTTGAAATTTAACAGCATTTCCCTCGTACAGTATATCGTAATTTTCAAAACCACACGCGGTGGTGGGGAGACTCTCCCAAAAAGAATATCCGTCGTCAGAATCTATACATGTTTCGTCTCCTAAATCGCAGACGGTTCCGGATTTTAAAATTATTTTTCCCGTGCTTAGTTTTATGGGTACGTACGAGTCTTTTAGAGATATTTTTACAGTAGCTTGTACAATTACATCGTCCCATGTTCCATAATAATCTGAATACTGAATGCCTTTACATGTACCGTCGACGTTTACCTTTCCGGCTAAAGTAACGCTTCTATAATAAGTATGGTTTGACTTTAGTTCATCTATTATTTCCGCGGTTCCTATTCTCAAAAGACCTTCTCTATGAATTTGCATACACTTATTTCGGGATGTTTCTTGGAGGTAACTCGCATAGCCGTTCTGAACTGCCGAAATATGCGAGTGCATGCCGCAATGATATATGGTACGCATAATCTCTATTTTACACTGTATAACTTGTGTCTGCGCGTAGTTGGATAGTTGTAACAGTTGCATGTACGTATTGGTTGTCGCTGGCGTCTCTATATTCAGGTCGCATTCGCCAGATCGTAGCAATGACACGGTTGTTACATTTAAGTATGTTCCTCCGCAGTCGTATGCGATAATAGATTGGGTGCCATAGAGTATAGTTGCGATGGTCAGCGAGAATAGTATCGCTCTGTATGCCTTAAAATAGAAATATTATAATTAATTTTAAAAATTGTAATTAGTGTTGGTTGTTTGTGTTGTTTTGTGTTACAAAATGTGTAAGATAGAAGAGGAGTAATAGTGGATATTTCTTAATAGTACTGTATCTTTTCTTAATAATACTGGATCCGGGGGTCCAGGCCACGATTACAAGCTCTGATTTTTCGTTTTCCTTCAACCCGGATCGATATAGCATGTGCTTTTGCACAGCTTTAATTTATTGACATGAACAACGCGTGGTTTACCTCGGAAATCTATTCTAGCGTTGTTCATCGGTAATAGTTCAAGAATTTTATAGGGACCGCTATACTGGTCATCTAACTTTCCTTTCATTGGCTCTTTTAATAGATAGACTTCATCATTGACTTTAAATCTTTGAACGTTAAGTTTTCTGTCATAATATCTTTTACTTATTTCTTTAGATTTTACTAAATTTTGCCTTGCCAAATCTTGGGATGATTTTATCGTATCAAAAAGGTTAGTAAGATAGTCTTGATAAGGGGTTTCGGTTATCTCTTCAGGAGTTACAAAGGATGAGGGTGTTCTGGGGAGATGTCCAAAAACTAAAGCGTATGGTGTATAATTAGTACCCTCATGCACGGATGTATTGTAAGCGAACATAGCGGGTCTGAGGTGTTCATCCCATTCGTTGTTCTGGTTAGTGTACATTTTTAGGTACTCTGTCAGGACATGATGTGAGCGTTCAATGGATCCATTCGATTGTGGGTAGTAAGCAGTGGTTCGACACTGTTTTATTTTAAAATAACTAGCGATGGTTTTCATTAGGGAGGTGAAAAAGGTTGGAGCTTGGTCAGTTAGTAAGGCTTTCGGTGCTCCGTATATGCAAATGAAATCTTTTATAAAGGCGTCGGCAATGGAAAGGGAGTCAGCAGTTTGCATAGGGGTAGCAATTGAATATTTTGTTAGGAGATCTTGGATAGTTAAAATGTAGGAGTTGTTTCGACTGGTCGTGGGCAATGGTCCTACGACGTCCATGGATATTTTATCAAAAGCTGCTCCGGGTGTATCAGTGATCATCATTGGCTGTTTTGTTTTCACTCTGGTTAATTTCTTGATTTGGCAGTTTCGGCAATTTTTTATGTAATCCTGTATATCTTTTTTCATCGTTGACCAATAGTAATTTTGCCTGATTCTATGGTAAGTTTTATTCACGCCTTTATGTCCTCCAATTTTAGTTGCGTGTTTTTCGTAAATGATATTTTGTCTTTCTTGCGGGTCGGGACAGCGAATTAAAGATTTACAGATAGTTATAATGATTGGTAGGTCCGAAAGAAATCTTCTTAAATTTTTATGCATAAAATTCCAGGGGACTGTATCGTAGAGGTCGTTTTGAGCTATGCTTATTGTTTTTAGATTTAATTCAATTATGGCGTCTCTTAGGGATCTTACTCCGTTTAAAATATCATTTTGTTCTATGGGCGTCCTTTCGTTTTGTTTAATAGGGATGGTTATCAAATGTTTCTTGCTACTTAGGTTTGTAATTTTTACTCTTGTGAATGTTAGATCCTTATACGCGGGGAGTTTGTTTTCTTTTAAGTAATCTTTAGCGCCCTTGTCGTAAGGTTGTCCTCCGAGTGTGGTAAAAATAATGTGATTATCCCTTCGAGAAAGTAGCGAATCACGCGTTTCGATAATTTTGAAATTAATTCCTTCATCTGAAGAGCGGGGTTGTGGAGATACTGATATATTAAGCTCACTTTCATCCTGCGAATCTTCTTCTGATATTTCCGATTCATTCGATTCATTATCGAAAAATTCTTGTGGTTGTCCTTCTGGATTTTCGTCTAAGTTTTCGGTGTTCGGGAAGAAAGGTTGGGACGAAGTTCTTGCTACTGCAGGTGGAGTTAGTAAAGCATCTTCAATTAAATTTTCTGTGAATATCTGTTGCTGGGGGTTAAGGGTAAGTGTGGGGTTAGTATTATTGGAAGGAATAGTGATAGACGGTCTAGATTGTTGCGTCGCTGTTTGATACGAGAACAGGGAGTCGTTGGAATCATCGTCAAATTCCATTAAGGGAAGTAAAGAAGCGTCAGGAGGTTGCGGATTTCTGGAGAGTGCGTCTGCTACCACGTTAGTTTTCCCAGTTTTGTATTGTATTTCGTAATCATACTCTGAGAGTTTCAACCTCCATTTCCACAATCGGGAGCTGGGATCCTTAACTGAATGCAGCCAAACTAAAGGCTTGTGGTCCGTGAGGATTGTGAATTTCCTACCGTACAGGTAGTGCCTAAAGTATGTGGTGCAGTAGACTACGGCTAAGCACTCCTTCTCTATGGTGGAATATCTCCCTTCTGCCTCATTCAATGTTCTGGAAATATATGAGATAGGTAAGTCCTTCCCTGCCTGTTCTTGACTTAATACACCTCCTATAGCGTATCCGCTGGCGTCAGTAGTTAATAAAAATGGTTTCGTAAAATCTGGATATTGTAAAACGGGTTCTTTTAGTAATTCGTTTATTAGCTTTTTAAAAGTTTCCTCTTGTAAAGATGTCCATATAAAAGGTTTATCTTTCTTTAATAAATCTGTCAATGGTTTTGCAATTTTTGAAAAGTCTCTAATGAATCGGCGATAATACCCAACTAGTCCTAAAAATTGTTTTATATTTTTATGATTCTTTGGGGTTGGGAAATGTTTTACGGCACTAATCTTATTTGGGTCCGGTCTTACTCCGTCGTTTCCAATTACGTGACCTAAATAAGCCACTTCGTGCCTCAGGAACTGACATTTGTCCGGTTGCAACTGTAAATTTGCCCTTTCTAACCGGCGCATCAATTCTTTAATTTTTATCTTGTGTTCCTCTAAAGATCTTGCATACACGACAATGTCATCCAGGTAAACAAAGAGTTCGTTTCCTTGCAGGCCCGTCAATACATTGTCCATCAAACGTTGGAACGTCGCTGGTGCATTCCTTAATCCAAATGGCATCCTTTGATATTCGTAGTGGCCATAGGGTGTAGAAAACGCTGTCTTTCCTTGATCTTCAGCAGCCATAGGTATTTGATGAAATCCTTGGGCGAGATCGAAAATAGAAAAATATTTAGCGCTGCCCAATTGGTCTAATATCTCTGCGATATTAGGCAATGGATACGCGTCTCCAACTGTCTTCTCGTTTAATTTCCTGAAATCGATGACCATCCTCCATTTCCTTTGTCCGTCTGGCGCGGACTTCTTCGGAACAATCCATAAAGGGGCATTATAAGGAGATGCTGATGGCACAATTATTTCATCTTTTAGCAATTTCGCTACTTGTTTATCGATTTCTTCTTTATGGACCGGTGGATACCTATATTGTTTCACATGGATAGGCAAGTTGTCCGTGGTTGGAATGGTATGCTTAACAGAAGTTGTACATCCAAGACTTTCACCGGGTAGATGAAAACAATCTACGTATTCTTCAAGTATGTCTCTTACATGATCTGCTTCTTCGTCGTTCAAATGTTCGATGTTTATAAGAGCTTGAAGTTGTTGTACGCGGTTAGATGTACTCAAAATTTCGGGACAGACCCTCGAGTCTGGGGATATAGCGAACGTATCGCTCGGATTTAGAAGGTCCTCTAGATCCGTCGACCCTGTACGTGAGTCGGCAGAATTCTTGAGGCTTGTAGACACTGGAAGCGTGTCACTGAAAATAGAACCCTCAAGGTCTAAAGGCGTGCTAATAGGATCCTTGAGGCACGAAGATGCAGGCGTTGCATCTTGTGTAGAAGCATCTTCCTGGTGTTGCGGCACCGGAAGAGTATTAAGATCTGAGGATTTCCCGTTTTCGGAGAGCTCCTTTTGGCTCCTGGATTTAGAAGATGAAGATTTCCCATTGTTGGCGAGCTCTTCATTGCTCATGGATTTAGTAGATGAAGATTTCCCATTATTGGCGAGCTCTTCATTGCTCATGGAATTAGAATTTAATCTAAGGTGCTCCTTGAAGTCACTTGGTACGAAATAATCCTCAAGAGGCATCGGGTATACCTCAATGGTGTAATTGTACTCTGTCAAGTTGTAAGCCTTAATATGGCCTTTCCCTCGGGAGTTCTTGACGAGCGCTTCACCTAGGAATAACCCTTTAACTGGCTCATTCCGTGGAATATAGCCTTCCTCCTTTTCCGGATTCGTAATGTTGAATGTGACATCAACAATAGAGCGTGAAGGTACCACGATGTCTTTACTCTTGTAGAATGGTACCTGAATGTTTCCAAACGCTAAACATTCATGTTGATAGTCGACGACGGCATTATTACTCTTTAGGAAATTTGCGCCTATTATGCCGTCGGCGGGTATCCCAAAATCGTCTTTAACGATGTAGAATTTGGCACTTTTTCCCATAATTTTGAAAGTGGCTGATCCCAATGTTGTAATTGGTTTACTCGAAATTCCTTTTAATTTCAGCCTATCTCGTGTATTTATTGAAGTGTTTTTTAAGATTCCTATTTTTACAAGATTTACGGAAGACCCTGAGTCTACCATAAAAAAGCAATATCCCTTGAAATTTGTGCAAGTGATGGCGACTCTAGGTTGACAGGTTTTTGTCTCTAAATTCGTGATTCCGATAATTGCCTCTTCTTTAATTTCATTTATTGGTTCAATGACCGGCGCTGGGTCATTTTGTTTTATTGGCAATTTTTCGACGTAAACTGGATCCTGATTTTTGTTTCTTATATTCTTCAGGTTTTGCTGGTTGTTGGATCCTCTAGCGTCGTAATGGGGTGCGCGGTTGCTTGGGCCGGTTCCCTGGTCGCGCTTACCGACGGACGGCCCTCCGCGTTTCCCGACGGTTGAACTACGTTTCGGTATGCTAATTTTCGGCATTCCGCTACTTTATGCCCTGGGCGTTTGCAATAGTTGCACACATTAGGTGCATTTGGGCCTGGTTGACCGGGTATTAAAGGGCGGATCCATGGTCGCGGAACGAAATTATTGTTAGGATTTTTTAATATTGACCTAGGTTGCTCTACTTCCGGAGGTCTTTGGTTACTTAAATCCGAACGCGTTACGGGGAATTGTCGTGGCAAATTCTGCCGTTCGCGTTGCTTTTCAACTTCTAAATTCTTCGAAATTTTGACGGCCCATTCTATGGCCTCATCTAATGTAGCAATATTTCTATATTCCATGCGGGTGATAACGTTGGAAGGTAAGCCATTAATAAATGCTTCGAGGACTTCCTCCTCGACTTCGTTATGGAACCCGCGATGGTTCTTCCCTTGACGTCTGTTCCCATCCAATATTGCGGTTCTTAAATCTTTGATCCTCCCGGCGTATTTCAGAATTGTTTCATTGGGTAATTTATACGCGTTGGCCAATTCTCCGCGATATTGTGCAACTGATTTATTTGGGGCAAAAATAGTTTTTAATTTATCCAGAAGATCTACAACGCGCATATATATATTTCCCTCAACTACTTGATACGCGTCGCCTTCAATTTTGTTCATAATGAACTGCACTAATTGCGGTTCTTGTACTGGGGATAATAAATCTCGTGCTCGTTCACATGCTCGAGCGAATTGGAAAATAGAAATTCTATAACCGTTAAACGGGGGAATGTTTGCAACTACGTCTTTTATTTTCAAAGCTGGCATTGTCACGGGTGGTACGTCTTCGGGTACTAAATTATCGGCGCATTCGTCGTACGCGGACGCGGCGCGGGATGCTTCACTCACCCTTTGTTCTAAGTTATTAACTTGCTCAGGTAATTTTCGTAACTGTGATAATTCTGATTGTATTTGCGAAAGGACGTTGAATAATGAATTTGCGTCGATTGATTCATTGGGGCGTTTGGTTGTTTCTTCTCGCTCCTTAAGCGACATTTTGGAACTCGATGATTTTTCACGGTCTTCTATGTATTTTGTTTCTTCTCGATTTCTGGGTCGACGCTTACTGTACCGTGCGATCTTGTAAATTGGGCCATAACTCGGGGAATTATATTTTGTTAGTTGACGTAGCAACTATAGCGATGTAAAATGGGGCAATCCTTTTATAATTCAGCGGGGACGTACACGGAAGTCTCTATTTTGTATATATGAAATTTCAAAATTCTATGTCCAAAAATGAAAGTTTATAAATTTTATTTTGAGTTAAATTTTGAAATTAGAGGGATGAAAATTATCTCATATATTCCCCTCTTTTAGCTGAGTAAAACGAAATCAACCGCGTCTCTCTCCGATGGCGCGTTAGAAACAAGATGGCGGAAAATTTTATTTTTCTTTTTGTTTTAGAGCGCGTATGCTTTTTCCAATCGGACTGAAATTCTGCATTAATGGTCAGTGGGGTTCCCTGCGTCGAAGGAGCTCACTGTTGACCCTCTACGGTTAAGCGTTAAAAACAAAATGGCGGATTTTTTGATCGCTCGGATTTATCTGAAATTTTACATGGACCTTATTTTGAGCGTTTAAAATTTATCTAGAGCAATTTCGATCCAAAAATCTCACGTATATGAAAAAACAAGATGGCGGCCAAAATCTTATCTTCTTCCGAAACGCCTAGTGCCAGAATTTCATTAAAATCGGAGACGGTCTCTTATTTCGCGTGTATTTCCGAAAACGTTAGTAATTTTAAAACGTTTATTAATTTATGTTGTTCTTTGAATAACAATTGTGAAGATAATATTTAATAATATGAACTTTGTTATAATACATACGTTTGAATAGCATATAAATGCTATGGTTCCTTAATCCTGTAAGAATATAGGTTAGTACACAGGGTGGTTTGAGGATTAAATAATATACGTATGAAATAGGCTTAATCCTCCAACCCTATAAAATATGGTATAATTTAGTAATAATAGAAAATAAGAATATTGTAGTATACAAGATTAAGCAATATATAAAAAGATAATAATAAAAAGATTGTAATAGTTTTAGTAATAATATATCAAAAGCAATTGTATAATTGCATATAATAAAATAAAACAAGATAGAAATATATATAAGTTATGCGATAAAATATAAGAATGTTCTGAAAATAAGACAATGCGATTATAGGGTAGGGTATAATAAAACACACAAAAATAGTATAATATGAAAACAACAATGGTATAAATGTTTCTTTATTTGCTGCTGGCGCTAACGCTTTGAATTTGAGTCTTTTCGTAAAATTCACGACGCGGGTCGTTCTCCGGAATTTCTGGATATGGCAACGGAGACTGTTCGACCGTGATCGGAATTAATTTGTAAACAAAGGTTTTTTCCTCAGTTAGCCGTTCGCGACATGGGGCATTCGAATTGTCTGTAATATTTAACTCATCGGGACGATTCGCTGCTTCTCTAAATTGCGCTCTTAGTAGGCGTCGGAGCTGGTATTTCTTTCCTGCGCGACGCGTTTTTGGCATGTCTTAAGGATTCAACTTTAGTTTCGTGTAGCGACTCTCAGAGGCTCTTATTTTACCCACATAACGATATCCGTCATCCTATTCCAATCTCAGTGTGCGGAATCCTGCCTCACCACAGAGAAGGAACAAGAAAGAGTGTGCGGAATCCTGCCTCACCACTCTCCGTTTATCGTATGTACACAAAAAGCTTAAAGCAACGACGAGCGGCTTATCCGCCCAGAGCCGTCGTTCCGAGTTTGCGGCACTTCGAAGAGTCAACTTCCACTTTTACTAAAATCAATCACTTCTCTACTGCGTGGCGTGTCTTATTGGCTTTATAAAAATATTTAAACACTGATGTCTGTGTTACATTCGCGTTCTCAGCGTGCGGAATCCTGCCTCACCGAAGAGAACGCTCCTGTTACGAGTGACGAGCGGCGTATATACCAGCTACCAGGACACTGTCACAGAACCAGGTATTGCTCAATAATTCCTTCGTAGTGATGAGCAAAATATATTCGCTCTAAATCACAACGTCAGAATGTCGTTATGCTGTCTTAATATTGCAATCGAAGCACACGCAGTCGAGAATAATCACAAAATTCTAACAGCGTTAATGGAAATAAAATCTAACACGAATATGACGTGTAAATTAAATGAATTGGCAAAATCTAAATAACGCGGTGCATAATAATCGAATAAAATTATAACGGCACTGTAACTCGCGAAATAATTCAAGAAGATCTGAATGGTATTAACCGAGACTCAAATCGAACGTTATATCGCGCACAATTCACTTTCTGAAATAAAATATGATTATTAACACAAAAAAAAAATGACAAGTTAGCTTCTGCGATCCCACCGCTGCCACCAAAATTTTTTAATATGTCACGTCTCGATATTCGAAGTTGATAAAAAAATTAAATCTAAATTATTAATACAAAGCTATATTCTGAACGTGACTATACTAAATTCTATGATAATAGTAAATTAGAGTTTACTCAATTAAATTGAATAAGATATGTACGCCTTTTAGATGTTTTATTTCTTTTTCGGTCACCCTGCATTCACCGGGTCTACCGGGGATCAGAAGACTGACAACTTGTCCGTATAAGGCGTTAACTTACTTAGGAATATACGTCGTTGGGTTGGATTCCTCCTGCGACGATCCCTCGAGATTGAATATTTATATATGTTCTTCTTAATTATAATAATGTAGGCTGATGTTGGAAGAATAGGTAGCCGGAACGTAGTAATAATTGTTGAGTCGAATATAGTAGTATATAACACTTTATTTTATGTTCAACGTTAAATTGTATTATTATTACAGTCGCTATGCTAGCGGCTGGTAAACTCCGTTTCAGAGTATATCTAAGAGTCTTAAAGACTTGTACAGAAGTTTGACGACGCGTAACGCCGGATTACTGACGCTTGACAAAGGTATTCAGAGCTCAAAAGTAGTAACGTGTTAACAGTTTGCCGTCGCGAATAGTAATGCTGGAAGTCGGACTTGCACTGAGCTCCTCCGGTCTTCAGGTGTTGGTGGGAGAGATGCTGCAGTGGGATCGCCTTTGGTAGATGGTGGGATATTCTTCCTATGCTTCGCCTAAGACTTCCTGATGCCGGTGGGAGACCCATGGGCGGGAGCAATGGCAAGTGGAAGAGCCGCTGGTAGGGATCTCTGTGCGAGAAGGACAGCTATATCGTTCCCTCGCAACATTCCAACTTATTTGTCCGGCCTAATCTTATCGAGCGGGCGGATAAGAATATCGATCGACGGCCGGTCCGCATACCATGTACAGTATAAGGCTCTTATAAAACTCTTATAATACTGTAGTGAATAAAATATTTTATAATGAATATTCTTATATGCCTAATTCCTTATTGCTACCTATACGGTTAATAATAAAGTCTTATGCTACGTGGAATATGTGTATGCGAATATAAAGTTTTTAAAGCTATGTGGATATAAAGTTAGAACGAATATATATATGTTTGTGTGCTTAAAATTATTATATTAAAGCGTTACATTTGCATTTAACTGTTTCATTCTTTTTCGCTTATATTTCTCAGTTGAATTTAATGCCTTATTAAAAGATCTTTCATATATATATATATAATATTTATTACAATTTTTAAAGCGTTTGAATCGTCTGTTTGATTGTACAATGCAAATATAAGGTTTTAGTTATTTCTATAGTTTATTCATATGGTAGTTATTTTTGCGTCACCCGCTGGCGCGTTCGAGCGTTGGCTATATACGGGGTGACTCTTAACTATGAATACTATTTTATAAGTTAGAACTTTGTCTTGGACGAATAACTTTCTCCGGATTTTTACTTCTTTCACCTCCTATGGGTGAGTTAACAATAAATATATTATTTAAATAAAATTTGACGTGCGGCAAAGACGTCACAATAGCGATTTTACAATGTATGCCGTGAAGCGGTTCTTCTCAATTTCCTTGATGTTGCACAAGAATTTTCGACTTATCTCACTTACTGACACGTAACTAAGACGTTCCGAACGAACAAAACTTGCGTACATAGCGAACTCAGCTTTGTGAGCAAAAAAACGTATATGCTCAATTTCCTTGATGTTGCACAAGAATTTTCGACTAGACTCACTTACTGACACGTAAGTAAAACGTTCAGAACGAACAAAACTTGCGTACAGAGCGATTTTAACAATGTATGCCGAGAAGCGGTTCTTCTCAATTTCCTTGATGTTGCACAAGAATTTTAGACGATTCTCACTTACTGACACGTAACTAAGACGTTCCGAACGAACAAAACTTGCGTACACAGCGATTTTAACAATGTTTGCTGTGAAGCGATTCTTCTCAATTTCCTTGATGTGGCACAAGAATTTTAGACTTATCTCACTTACTGACACGTAACTAAGACGTTCCGAACGAACAAAACTTGCGTACATAGCGATTTTAACAATGTTTGCCGTGAAGCGTTTCTTTTCAATTTCCTTGATGTTGCACAAGAATTTTAGACGATTCTCACTTACTGACACGTAACTAAGACGTTCCGAACGAACAAAACTTGCGTACACAGCGATTTTAACAATGTTTGCTGTGAAGCGATTCTTCTCAATTTCCTTGATGTGGCACAAGAATTTTAGACTTATCTCACTTACTGACACGTAACTAAGACGTTCCGAACGAACAAAACTTGCGTACATAGCGATTTTAACAATGTTTGCCGTGAAGCGTTTCTTTTCAATTTCCTTGATGTTGCACAAGAATTTTCGACTAAACTCTCTTACTGACACGTAACTAAGACGTTCCGAACGAACAAAACTTGCGTACATAGCGATTTTAACAATGTTTGCCGTGAAGCGTTTCTTCTCAATTTCCTTGATGTTGCACAAGAATTTTCGACTTATCTCACTTACTGACACGTAACTAAGACGTTCCGAACGAACAAAACTTGCGTACATAGCGAACTCAGCTTTGTGAGCAAAAAAACGTATATGCTCAATTTCCTTGATGTTGCACAAGAATTTTAGACGATTCTCTCTTACTGACACGTAACTAAGACGTTCCGAACGAACAAAACTTGCGTACATAGCGATTTTAACAATGTATGCCGTGAAGCGGTTCTTCTCAATTTCATTGATGTTGCACAAGAATTTTCGACTTATCTCACTTACTGACACGTAACTAAGACGTTCCGAACGAACAAAACTTGCGTACATAGCGAACTCAGCTTTGTGAGCAAAAAAACGTATATGCTCAATTTCCTTGATGTTGCACAAGTATTTTCGACTAAACCCACTTACTGACACGTAATTAAGACGTTTTGAACGAACAAAACTCGCGTACATAGCGATCTCAGCTTTGTGCGTAGAAAAACGTATATCATCAATTTCGTTAACGTTGTACAAGAATTTTCGACTAAACTCACTTGCTGACACGTAACTAAGACGTTCCGAACGAACAAAACTTGCGTACATAGCGATTTTAACAATGTTTGCCGTGAAGCGGTTCTTCTCAATTTCATTGATGTTGCACAAGAATTTTCGACTTATCTCACTTACTGACACGTAACTAAGACGTTCCGAACGAACAAAACTTGCGTACATAGCGATTTTAACAATGTTTGCCGTGAAGCGGTTTTTCTTAATATCCTTGATGTTGCACAAGTATTTTCGACTAAACCCACTTACTGACACGTAATTAAGACGTTTTGAACGAACAAAACTCGCGTACATAGCGATCTCAGCTTTGTGCGTAGAAAAACGTATATCATCAATTTCGTTAACGTTGTACAAGAATTTTCGACTAAACTCACTTGCTGACACGTAACTAAGACGTTCCGAACGAACAAAACTTGCGTACATAGCGATTTTAACAATGTTTGCCGTGAAGCGGTTCTTCTCAATTTCATTGATGTTGCACAAGAATTTTCGACTTATCTCACTTACTGACACGTAACTAAGACGTTCCGAACGAACAAAACTTGCGTACATAGCGATTTTAACAATGTTTGCCGTGAAGCGGTTTTTCTTAATATCCTTGATGTTGCACAAGTATTTTCGACTAAACCCACTTACTGACACGTAATTAAGACGTTTTGAACGAACAAAACTCGCGTACATAGCGATCTCAGCTTTGTGCGTAGAAAAACGTATATCATCAATTTCGTTAACGTTGTACAAGAATTTTCGACTAAACTCACTTGCTGACACGTAACTAAGACGTTCCGAACGAACAAAACTTGCGTACATAGCGATTTTAACAATGTTTGCCGTGAAGCGTTTCTTCTCAATTTCCTTGATGTTGCACAAGAATTTTAGACGATTCTCACTTACTGACACGTAACTAAGACGTTCCGAACGAACAAAACTTGCGTACATAGCGATTTTAACAATGTTTGCCGTGAAGCGATTCTTCTCAATTTCCTTGTAGTTGCACAAGAATTTTAGACGATTCTCACTTACTGACACGTAACTAAGACGTTTTGAACGAACAAAACTTGCGTACATAACGAACTCAGCTTTGTGCGTAGAAAAACGTATATCATCAATTTCGTTAACGTTGTACAAGAATTTTCGACTAAACTCACTTGCTGACACGTAACTAAGACGTTCCGAAAGAACAAAACTTGCGAAAATAGCGATTTTAACAATGTTTGCCGAGAAGCGTTTCTTCTCAATTTCTTTTAATGTTGCACAAGAATTTTCGACTAAACACACTTACTGACACGTAACTAAGACGTTTTGAACGAACAAAACTCGCGTACATAGCGATCTCAGCTTTGTGCGTAGAAAAACGTATATCATCAATTTCGTTAACGTTGTACAAGAATTTTCGACTAAACTCACTTGCTGACACGTAACTAAGACGTTCCGAACGAACAAAACTTGCGTACATAGCGATTTTAACAATGTTTGCCGTGAAGCGGTTCTTCTTAATTTCCTTGATGTTGCACAAGTATTTTCGACTAAACCCACTTACTGACACGTAACTAAGACGTTCCGAACGAACAAAACTTGCGTACATGGCGGAATTAACAACGTAAGCAGAGAAACGATTATTCTAAATTTTCTTGATGTTGCACAAGAATTTTCGACTAAACTCACTTACTGACACGTAACTAAGACGTTCCGAACAAATAAAACTTGCGTACATGGCGGATTTAACAACGTAAGCCGAGAAGCGATTATTCTCAATTTTCTTGATGTTGCACAAGAATTTTCGACTAAACTCACTTACCGACACGTAACTAACACGTTCCGAACGAACAAAACTTGCGTACATAGCGATTTTAACAATGTATGCCGTGAAGCGTTTCTTCTCAATTTCCTTGATGTTGCACAAGAATTTTCGACTTATCTCACTTACTGACACGTAACTAAGACGTTCCGAACGAACAAAACTTGCGTACATAGCGATTTTAACAATGTATGCCGTGAAGTTGTTCTTCTCAAATTCCTTGATGTTGCACAAGAATTTTCGACTAAACCCATTTACTGACACGTAACTAAGACGTTCCGAACGAACAAAACTTGCGTACATGGCGGAATTAACAACGTAAGCAGAGAAGCGATTATTCTCAATTTTCTTGATGTTGCACAAGAATTTTCGACTAAACTCACTTACTGACACGTAACTAAGACGTTCCGAACGAACAAAACTTGCGTACATAGCGATTTTAACAATGTATGCCGTGAAGCGGTTCTTCTCAATTTCATTGATGTTGCACAAGAATTTTCGACTTATCTCACTTACTGACACGTAACTAAGACGTTCCGAACGAACAAAACTTGCGTACATAGCGAACTCAGCTTTGTGAGCAAAAAAACGTATATGCTCAATTTCCTTGATGTTGCACAAGAATTTTCGACTAAACTCACTTACTGACACGTAACTAAGACGTTCCGAACGAACAAAACTTGCGTACATAGCGATTTTAACAATGTATGCCGAGAAGCGGTTCTTCTCAATTTCCTTGATGTTGCACAAGAATTCTAGACGATTCTCACTTACTGACACGTAACTAAGACGTTCCGAACGAACAAAACTTGCGTACATAGCGATTTTAACAATGTTTGCCGTGAAGCGGTTCTTCTCAATTTCCTTGATGTTGCACAAGAATTTTAGACGGTTCTCACTTACTGACACGTAACTAAGACTTTCCGAACGAATAAAACTTGCGTACACAGCGATTTTAACAATGTTTGCAGTGAAGCGATTCTTCTCAATATCCTTGTTGTGGCACAAGAATTTTAGACAAATCTCACTTACTGACACGTAACTAAGACGTTTTGAACGAACAAAATTTGCGTACATAACGATCTCAGCTTTGTGCGTAGAAAAACGTATATCATCAATTTCGTTAACGTTGTACAAGAATTTTCGACTAAACTCACTTGCTGACACGTAACTAAGATGTTCCGAACGAACAAAACTTGCGTAAATATCGATTTTAACAATGTATGCCGTGAAGCGGTTCTTCTCAATTTCATTGATGTTGCACAAGAATTTTCGACTTATCTCACTTACTGACACGTAACTAAGACGTTCCGAACGAACAAAACTTGCGTACATAGCGAACTCAGCTTTGTGAGCAAAAAAACGTATATGCTCAATTTCCTTGATGTTGCACAAGAATTTTCGACTAAACTCACTTACTGACACGTAACTAAGACGTTCCGAACGAACAAAACTTGCGTACATAGCGATTTTAACAATGTATGCCGAGAAGCGGTTTTTCTTAATTTCCTTGATGTTGCACAAGTATTTTCGACTAAACCCACTTACTGACACGTAATTAAGACGGTCCGAACGAACAAAACTTGCGTACATGGCGGAATTAACAACGTAAGCAGAGAAGCGATTATTCTCAATTTTCTTGATGTTGCACAAGAATTTTCGACTAAACTCACTTACCGACACGTAACTAAGACGTTCCGAACGAACAAAACTTGCGTACATAGCGATTTTAGCAATGTATGCCGTGAAGCGGTTCTTCTCAATTTCCTTGTTGTTGCACAAGAATTTTCGACTTATCTCACTTACTGACACGTAACTAAGACGTTCCGAACGAACAAAACTTGCGTACATAGCGATTTTAGCAATGTATGCCGTGAAGCGGTTCTTCTCAATTTCCTTGTTGTTGCACAAGAATTTTCGACTTATCTCACTTACTGACACGTAACTAAGACGTTCCGAACGAACAAAATTTGCGTACATAGCGATTTTACAATGTATGCCGTGAAGCGGTTCTTCTCAATTTCCTTGATGTTGCACAAGAATTTTCGACTTATCTCACTTACTGACACGTAACTAAGACGTTCCGAACGAACAAAACTTGCGTACATAGCGAACTCAGCTTTGTGAGCAAAAAAACGTATATGCTCAATTTCCTTGATGTTGCACAAGAATTTTCGACTAGACTCACTTACTGACACGTAAGTAAAACGTTCAGAACGAACAAAACTTGCGTACAGAGCGATTTTAACAATGTATGCCGAGAAGCGGTTCTTCTCAATTTCCTTGATGTTGCACAAGAATTTTAGACGATTCTCACTTACTGACACGTAACTAAGACGTTCCGAACGAACAAAACTTGCGTACACAGCGATTTTAACAATGTTTGCTGTGAAGCGATTCTTCTCAATTTCCTTGATGTGGCACAAGAATTTTAGACTTATCTCACTTACTGACACGTAACTAAGACGTTCCGAACGAACAAAACTTGCGTACATAGCGATTTTAACAATGTTTGCCGTGAAGCGTTTCTTTTCAATTTCCTTGATGTTGCACAAGAATTTTCGACTTATCTCACTTACTGACACGTAACTAAGACGTTCCGAACGAACAAAACTTGCGTACATAGCGAACTCAGCTTTGTGAGCAAAAAAACGTATATGCTCAATTTCCTTGATGTTGCACAAGAATTTTAGACGATTCTCACTTACTGACACGTAACTAAGACGTTCCGAACGAACAAAACTTGCGTACATAGCGATTTTAACAATGTATGCCGTGAAGCGGTTCTTCTCAATTTCATTGATGTTGCACAAGAATTTTCGACTTATCTCACTTACTGACACGTAACTAAGACGTTCCGAACGAACAAAACTTGCGTACATAGCGAACTCAGCTTTGTGAGCAAAAAAACGTATATGCTCAATTTCCTTGATGTTGCACAAGTATTTTCGACTAAACCCACTTACTGACACGTAATTAAGACGTTTTGAACGAACAAAACTCGCGTACATAGCGATCTCAGCTTTGTGCGTAGAAAAACGTATATCATCAATTTCGTTAACGTTGTACAAGAATTTTCGACTAAACTCACTTGCTGACACGTAACTAAGACGTTCCGAAAGAACAAAACTTGCGAAAATAGCGATTTTAACAATGTTTGCCGAGAAGCGTTTCTTCTCAATTTCTTTTAATGTTGCACAAGAATTTTCGACTAAACACACTTACTGACACGTAACTAAGACGTTTTGAACGAACAAAACTCGCGTACATAGCGATCTCAGCTTTGTGCGTAGAAAAACGTATATCATCAATTTCGTTAACGTTGTACAAGAATTTTCGACTAAACTCACTTGCTGACACGTAACTAAGACGTTCCGAACGAACAAAACTTGCGTACATAGCGATTTTAACAATGTTTGCCGTGAAGCGGTTCTTCTTAATTTCCTTGATGTTGCACAAGTATTTTCGACTAAACCCACTTACTGACACGTAACTAAGACGTTCCGAACGAACAAAACTTGCGTACATGGCGGAATTAACAACGTAAGCAGAGAAACGATTATTCTAAATTTTCTTGATGTTGCACAAGAATTTTCGACTAAACTCACTTACTGACACGTAACTAAGACGTTCCGAACAAATAAAACTTGCGTACATGGCGGATTTAACAACGTAAGCCGAGAAGCGATTATTCTCAATTTTCTTGATGTTGCACAAGAATTTTCGACTAAACTCACTTACCGACACGTAACTAACACGTTCCGAACGAACAAAACTTGCGTACATAGCGATTTTAACAATGTATGCCGTGAAGCGTTTCTTCTCAATTTCCTTGATGTTGCACAAGAATTTTCGACTTATCTCACTTACTGACACGTAACTAAGACGTTCCGAACGAACAAAACTTGCGTACATAGCGATTTTAACAATGTATGCCGTGAAGTTGTTCTTCTCAAATTCCTTGATGTTGCACAAGAATTTTCGACTAAACCCACTTACTGACACGTAACTAAGACGTTCCGAACGAACAAAACTTGCGTACATGGCGGAATTAACAACGTAAGCAGAGAAGCGATTATTCTCAATTTTCTTGATGTTGCACAAGAATTTTCGACTAAACTCACTTACTGACACGTAACTAAGACGTTCCGAACGAACAAAACTTGCGTACATAGCGATTTTAACAATGTATGCCGTGAAGCGGTTCTTCTCAATTTCATTGATGTTGCACAAGAATTTTCGACTTATCTCACTTACTGACACGTAACTAAGACGTTCCGAACGAACAAAACTTGCGTACATAGCGAACTCAGCTTTGTGAGCAAAAAAACGTATATGCTCAATTTCCTTGATGTTGCACAAGAATTTTCGACTAAACTCACTTACTGACACGTAACTAAGACGTTCCGAACGAACAAAACTTGCGTACATAGCGATTTTAACAATGTATGCCGAGAAGCGGTTCTTCTCAATTTCCTTGATGTTGCACAAGAATTCTAGACGATTCTCACTTACTGACACGTAACTAAGACGTTCCGAACGAACAAAACTTGCGTACATAGCGATTTTAACAATGTTTGCCGTGAAGCGGTTCTTCTCAATTTCCTTGATGTTGCACAAGAATTTTAGACGGTTCTCACTTACTGACACGTAACTAAGACTTTCCGAACGAATAAAACTTGCGTACACAGCGATTTTAACAATGTTTGCAGTGAAGCGATTCTTCTCAATATCCTTGTTGTGGCACAAGAATTTTAGACAAATCTCACTTACTGACACGTAACTAAGACGTTTTGAACGAACAAAATTTGCGTACATAACGATCTCAGCTTTGTGCGTAGAAAAACGTATATCATCAATTTCGTTAACGTTGTACAAGAATTTTCGACTAAACTCACTTGCTGACACGTAACTAAGATGTTCCGAACGAACAAAACTTGCGTAAATATCGATTTTAACAATGTATGCCGTGAAGCGGTTCTTCTCAATTTCATTGATGTTGCACAAGAATTTTCGACTTATCTCACTTACTGACACGTAACTAAGACGTTCCGAACGAACAAAACTTGCGTACATAGCGAACTCAGCTTTGTGAGCAAAAAAACGTATATGCTCAATTTCCTTGATGTTGCACAAGAATTTTCGACTAAACTCACTTACTGACACGTAACTAAGACGTTCCGAACGAACAAAACTTGCGTACATAGCGATTTTAACAATGTATGCCGAGAAGCGGTTTTTCTTAATTTCCTTGATGTTGCACAAGTATTTTCGACTAAACCCACTTACTGACACGTAATTAAGACGTTCCGAACGAACAAAACTTGCGTACATGGCGGAATTAACAACGTAAGCAGAGAAGCGATTATTCTCAATTTTCTTGATGTTGCACAAGAATTTTCGACTAAACTCACTTACCGACACGTAACTAAGACGTTCCGAACGAACAAAACTTGCGTACATAGCGATTTTAGCAATGTATGCCGTGAAGCGGTTCTTCTCAATTTCCTTGTTGTTGCACAAGAATTTTCGACTTATCTCACTTACTGACACGTAACTAAGACGTTCCGAACGAACAAAATTTGCGTACATAGCGATTTTACAATGTATGCCGTGAAGCGGTTCTTCTCAATTTCCTTGATGTTGCACAAGAATTTTCGACTTATCTCACTTACTGACACGTAACTAAGACGTTCCGAACGAACAAAACTTGCGTACATAGCGAACTCAGCTTTGTGAGCAAAAAAACGTATATGCTCAATTTCCTTGATGTTGCACAAGAATTTTCGACTAGACTCACTTACTGACACGTAAGTAAAACGTTCAGAACGAACAAAACTTGCGTACAGAGCGATTTTAACAATGTATGCCGAGAAGCGGTTCTTCTCAATTTCCTTGATGTTGCACAAGAATTTTAGACGATTCTCACTTACTGACACGTAACTAAGACGTTCCGAACGAACAAAACTTGCGTACACAGCGATTTTAACAATGTTTGCTGTGAAGCGATTCTTCTCAATTTCCTTGATGTGGCACAAGAATTTTAGACTTATCTCACTTACTGACACGTAACTAAGACGTTCCGAACGAACAAAACTTGCGTACATAGCGATTTTAACAATGTTTGCCGTGAAGCGTTTCTTTTCAATTTCCTTGATGTTGCACAAGAATTTTCGACTAAACTCTCTTACTGACACGTAACTAAGACGTTCCGAACGAACAAAACTTGCGTACATAGCGATTTTAACAATGTTTGCCGTGAAGCGTTTCTTCTCAATTTCCTTGATGTTGCACAAGAATTTTCGACTTATCTCACTTACTGACACGTAACTAAGACGTTCCGAACGAACAAAACTTGCGTACATAGCGAACTCAGCTTTGTGAGCAAAAAAACGTATATGCTCAATTTCCTTGATGTTGCACAAGAATTTTAGACGATTCTCACTTACTGACACGTAACTAAGACGTTCCGAACGAACAAAACTTGCGTACATAGCGATTTTAACAATGTATGCCGTGAAGCGGTTCTTCTCAATTTCATTGATGTTGCACAAGAATTTTCGACTTATCTCACTTACTGACACGTAACTAAGACGTTCCGAACGAACAAAACTTGCGTACATAGCGAACTCAGCTTTGTGAGCAAAAAAACGTATATGCTCAATTTCCTTGATGTTGCACAAGTATTTTCGACTAAACCCACTTACTGACACGTAATTAAGACGTTTTGAACGAACAAAACTCGCGTACATAGCGATCTCAGCTTTGTGCGTAGAAAAACGTATATCATCAATTTCGTTAACGTTGTACAAGAATTTTCGACTAAACTCACTTGCTGACACGTAACTAAGACGTTCCGAACGAACAAAACTTGCGTACATAGCGATTTTAACAATGTTTGCCGTGAAGCGGTTCTTCTCAATTTCATTGATGTTGCACAAGAATTTTCGACTTATCTCACTTACTGACACGTAACTAAGACGTTCCGAACGAACAAAACTTGCGTACATAGCGATTTTAACAATGTTTGCCGTGAAGCGGTTTTTCTTAATATCCTTGATGTTGCACAAGTATTTTCGACTAAACCCACTTACTGACACGTAATTAAGACGTTTTGAACGAACAAAACTCGCGTACATAGCGATCTCAGCTTTGTGCGTAGAAAAACGTATATCATCAATTTCGTTAACGTTGTACAAGAATTATCGACTAAACTCACTTGCTGACACGTAACTAAGACGTTCCGAACGAACAAAACTTGCGTACATAGCGATTTTAACAATGTTTGCCGTGAAGCGTTTCTTCTCAATTTCCTTGATGTTGCACAAGAATTTTCGACTAAACTCTCTTACTGATACGTAACTAAGACGTTCCGAACGAACAAAACTTGCGTACATGGCGGATTTAACAACGTAAGCCGAGAAGCGATTATTCTCAATTTTCTTGATGTTGCACAAGAATTTTCGACTAAACTCACTTACCGACACGTAACTAAGACGTTCCGAACGAACAAAACTTGCTTACATAGCGATTTTAGCAATGTATGCCGTGAAGCGGTTCTTCTCAATTTCCTTGATGTTGCACAAGAATTTTCGACTTATCTCACTTACTGACACGTAACTAAGACGTTCCGAACGAACAAAATTTGCGTACATAGCGATTTTACAATGTATGCCGTGAAGCGGTTCTTCTCAATTTCCTTGATGTTGCACAAGAATTTTCGACTTATCTCACTTACTGACACGTAACTAAGACGTTCCGAACGAACAAAACTTGCGTACACAGCGATTTTAACAATGTTTGCTGTGAAGCGATTCTTCTCAATTTCCTTGATGTTGCACAAGAATTTTAGACGATTCTCACTTACTGACACGTAACTAAGACTTTCCGAACGAATAAAACTTGCGTACACAGCGATTTTAACAATGTTTGCAGTGAAGCGATTCTTCTCAATATCCTTGATGTGGCACAAGAATTTTAGACAAATCTCACTTACTGACACGTAACTAAGACGTTTTGAACGAACAAAACTTGCGTACATAACGATCTCAGCTTTGTGCGTAGAAAAACGTATATCATCAATTTCGTTAACGTTGTACAAGAATTTTCGACTAAACTCACTTGCTGACACGTAACTAAGACGTTCCGAAAGAACAAAACTTGCGTAAATAGCGATTTTAACAATGTATGCCGTGAAGTTGTTCTTCTCAATTTCCTTGATGTTGCACAAGAATTTTCGACTTATCTCACTTACTGACACGTAACTAAGACGTTTTGAACGAACAAAACTCGCGTACATAGCGATCTCAGCTTTGTGCGTAGAAAAACGTATATCATCAATTTCGTTAACGTTGTACAAGAATTTTCGACTAAACTCACTTGCTGACACGTAACTAAGACGTTCCGAACGAACAAAACTTGCGTACATAGCGATTTTAACAATGTTTGCCGTGAAGCGTTTCTTCTCAATTTCCTTGATGTTGCACAAGAATTTTCGACTAAACTCTCTTACTGACACGTAACTAAGACGTTCCGAACGAACAAAACTTGCGTACATGGCGGATTTAACAACGTAAGCCGAGAAGCGATTATTCTCAATTTTCTTGATGTTGCACAAGAATTTTCGACTAAACTCACTTACCGACACGTAACTAAGACGTTCCGAACGAACAAAACTTGCGTACATAGCGATTTTAGCAATGTATGCCGTGAAGCGGTTCTTCTCAATTTCCTTGATGTTGCACAAGAATTTTCGACTTATCTCACTTACTGACACGTAACTAAGACGTTCCGAACGAACAAAATTTGCGTACATAGCGATTTTACAATGTATGCCGTGAAGCGGTTCTTCTCAATTTCCTTGATGTTGCACAAGAATTTTCGAATTATCTCACTTACTGACACGTAACTAAGACGTTCCGAACGAACAAAACTTGCGTACATAGCGAACTCAGCTTTGTGAGCAAAAAAACGTATATGCTCAATTTCCTTGATGTTGCACAAGAATTTTCGACTAGACTCACTTACTGACACGTAACTAAAACGTTCCGAACTAACAAAACTTGCGTACAGAGCGATTTTAACAATGTATGCCGAGAAGCGGTTCTTCTCAATTTCCTTGATGTTGCACAAGAATTTTAGACGATTCTCACTTACTGACACGTAACTAAGACGTTCCGAACGAACAAAACTTGCGTACACAGCGATTTTAACAATGTTTGCTGTGAAGCGATTCTTCTCAATTTCCTTGATGTGGCACAAGAATTTTAGACTTATCTCACTTACTGACACGTAACTAAGACGTTCCGAACGAACAAAATTTGCGTACATAGCGATTTTAACAATGTTTGCCGTGAAGCGGTTCTTCTTAATTTCCTTGATGTTGCACAAGTATTTTCGACTGAACCCACTTACTGACACGTAACTAAGACGTTCCGAACGAACAAAACTTGCGTACATAGCGATTTTAACAATGTATGCCAGTAGGATAGATAGGCCGGTTTTGGATCAGTTTTGTGTGAGTGTGAGAGAGAGGGTATCGTTTGAGAGTAAGAGAGAGAGATAGTTTCGGAGCAGCTTGTGGGCGCCCGAGGGATGGAGAGCGGGCTGGGCGGGTGCATGGGGGGGTAAGTAGGGTGAGAGGGGAAGCGCGGTCGGGGGGAAGCGGTGGGTACGAGTCGCCGAGAGCGCTCGAGAGATGGCGCTCGGGGGGTGGCGCGCCCGACTCGCGACCTCGACGCGACTCGCGCCCCTAGCGCGCGATCCGCCGTCGCGATTCTTTAGGGGGGCGCTTCTAGCGCGCGATCCGCCGCTTCTAGCGCGCGATCCGCCGTCGCGATTCTTTAGGGGGGCGCTTCTAGCGCGCGATCCGCCGCTTCTAGCGCGCGATCCGCCGTCGCGATTCTTTAGGGGTCGCTTCTAGCGCGCGATCCGCCGCTTCTAGCGCGCGATCCGCCGTCGCGATTCTTTAGGGGGGCGCTTCTAGCGCGCGATCCGCGAGCGGGCGGCGGGCGCCCGGCGTCGAGGGGGCGGGGGATCGTCGGTGGGCGGTCGAGCGGACGGAGGGGCGTCCCTCGTCGCTTTAGCGATGGCGAATCTTCGAAGGGTGGTGAAATAAAGAGACGTCGTCGTTCTAGCGAGAGAGGAGAGGTGTTTTTATTGTTTTCTTTTACAAATTTTTAACGTATTAATAATACGACGATACGAATACGCGAGCGAGCGTATCACGAAAGAGCAGAGCCTGCAGTTCGCAATCGATTATATCGTTGCGGTCGAAGTTATCGCTCTCGCGTATCATCGCGGGAATAAGCGCCTTATCGCGAGCGCCTGCCGCGATGTCGAGGAAACGAATTAGCTTGTTGTCCACGCGCGTGGTTAAACCGCTTAAAGATGCAACGATGCGGTTGACGCAAAGTTCCAGATTTAATATATTTACGACGGTGTTCTTCGATACGGCTAGGCGAATTTTAGGCGTTTCGAGACGAAGTATTCGGAGATTGTTGAGTTTGCCGAATCGTAGCGTCAATTGTCCGATGTGTATTGGCGTCGGGCGCGCCTCGTCGCGCTCGTCGGAGCGAAAGTGCGACAGGAGCGTGGGTCGTAGATCGAGCAGTTCCTTCCACGTATCCGGCGTTAGCGAGATCTCTTTGCCGTGGCAATCTCCGAGGACGATTTCTACGAAGGAGGGTCGGCTGACGTTAACGCTAATTTCCAGATGTTTATATGCGGTTTTGGTCAATGGATAGCGTCTTCCTAAGATTCTGAGCGGTCGCGCGATCGAGACGTCCGCGTCGTGTTTTGGCGTTCGATCGCGATCTCGTCTAAAAAATAGATATGAGCGATGAGAGAAACGGTGTTAGCGAATTATTAATTCGAATAAATGTTCGATAGTCTTACCCATTGTCCATTTTAGCTTTCTTAGCGTATTCCGCGCTATCTTCGCGGTCTCGTTCGGTTAGTCTCGATCGATCGTCGAATGAGTGTTGCTGTTGCGGTTGTCCTCCCATTGTCGCGTACATCGTCGCTCGTTCTTTCTCGTTTGTTCTTTTTCGCGCGTTAGCTTCGGTGTTCTTCGTTAATAATGAAGCGCTTAATGGATGAGCGGTCTTTATATACTCGCGTAGAGATCGCTTCTTCCCCTTTCGCGCGTTTTCTCTTATATATTCTATTTTTAAAAAATAACGGTAGGGTCGCTCTAGTCGGTCTCGTCGTCGATTCTCTCTTTCTCGATCGTGTCGCTGAGACGATAGACGCGACTAAGGAGATCGCGCAATTGCCTTAGCAATCCATCCGTAGGACACTCGATGCCGAGCGCGTGTAGATCGAAAGGACCCGCCGAGGTTACGGTATTTGTAAATTCGTTGAAGGCGTAGAACTGACGTTTGGCGAAGAAATATAGATTGCCATCGATGTATCGGAAGGCCGACGTTATCGCGGACGGAATTCCGGGAAATATATCTTTTAATGGAGCGTGTCTAATGACTATCATGCGACACTCGTCGATTTCCGCGACTTTATCATCGTCGTATACAGCGTAGGTTCGTCCCGTGTGCGTATTTATCGCCGCGTTGATTTTAACGTTTCGGGGAAGTCCGATATCGTGGAGATATCTCGGCCAACCCGATTTTAGTTTAAGACTGGGATATTCCGCGAGGTAGATCGAATCGTTCGCGAATAGAGCGAGATCGCCCGAGGGTCTTCTATACGCGGCGGATAGACGCGTGAAATTCGCCGGTAGAAACGTCGCGTAATCCGTGAGCGTCATGGGTCTACCGTAACGTTTCTCGGTTATGTCGACCGACCATATGTTGCGGCGATTAGCTATATATAATCGATGATTCATTATTAGCGCGGCGTCCACGCGTCGCAATGCGCAGAGATCCGCTCGTGCTGGATCGGTCGGCGCGACGCTCGTCGTCGCGGGCGTCGCGGTGGTCGCGGGAGTCGCCGTTGGATAATTTCCGTCGTCGTGAGATCCGTACAGATTTTGTATAGCGAGAATGTCTTCTATGCTCAGCTTAACTGGAAATTGATTCTCGATGTCGGGTATATATGGGAACATTATAGAGTCATTGCGCATACTATGCTGTAAACCCAATGCGTGGCCGATCTCGTGCGTTAGCGTTTGTAGCAGGTGATGCGTGTCGGGAGGATTTTTATTTAGATACACGTGCCACGGTTCGGAATCGTCGACGTGTATCTCCGATGTGAAATCGGTTGTTCCAGAGGGAAAAAACGCGTGAGCTAGGGCTCCTCCCGGACCGTCGAAAGCTGCCGGGCAAATACCGACGTTTCGACGATTCGCGTAAGTGTGCGCGCCCGTTCGATACGATATTAATATATCGGGGTGTAACGGGTCGCGTGCGAAAGTTAGCGATGAGTTCGCCGCCCATAACGCGAACGCCGTTTCGGCCGTTCGCGAGATTTCCTCGCTAGCCATCTGAAAATTCCACGCGAGACGCGTCTTCGGCCATTTTCGCGCGATCGGACTATACGCGCGATCGGGAATATCTGCGAGACCGCATCGCGGTTTACGCATAAGGTGAAGCGTAACGGTGTTTAACGCGCCGTTTCCCGATAATTGATAATATTCTTGAAACAGCGACAGCGCGCGACGCAGAGACGTCGCGTTATCGGACGACAGCGATTCTCCATCGTCTTTTAGAAAACCGTATACGCGTAGAAAACGAAGCGCCTCGATTTTTTCCGAGTCGAAGGGCGCGGCGACCGTCGTAGCGACGAGTATTGTCGCTAGAGTGAGAACCGTCCTCGTGTTAGTCATCGCGCGAAGCGGGGAAGACGCGATAAACTGTTGAGAGACACCGAGCGCGATTGATTCGCGCGTTCCGAGAGACGCCTATTTTTATCGGCGACGAATAATGCGGGTGGGTGGGGAGAGGGAGAGGGAAATGCGTTTCTTTCGACGTCGAGCGTTTGGAATACGCGTTATCTAGCGGACGCGCTCGAGTTCCTCTTTTGTTTTTTCTATTTTATTGTTCGTTTGTCCTCTAAGAAGGACATTCGATGAGCGATTAAAGATATCCCTTCCAACGATACGCGTTATCTAACGGATGTTTTCTGTTATTTCCATTTTATTAAGCAGTGGTATCAACGCAGAGTACTAAGGACATTCGATGAGCGATTAAAAATATCTCTTTCAACGATGCGCGTTATCTAACGGATGTTTTTTACGTTTGTCTCCTAAAAAGGACACTCGATGAGCGATTAGAGATATCTCTTTCCGGTAATTAGAGATATCTCTTTCCGGTAACGATAAATTAGAGATACCTTTTTAGATATCCCTAGATACTTTTTTCCGGCGATGATGATCTTATTGTTCGCAGAGTATTCGGAATGCGCATTATCTAACGGATGTTTTTTATTATTTCTATTTTTATCGTTCATTTGTCCTCTAAAAAGGACACTCGATGAGCGAGTAGAGATATCTCCTTTCCGACGACGAAACGGTCGCGGAAGGAAGACGCGGCGCGATCGATAAATTGTACCGCAACATCCCGCGCGTCGATCTTTATAAAACGCGAGATCGTTTCGAGAAGCGTTAAAGTATTCTCGTTCGCGAGATAACGAAGCTCGAAACGACGGAACGCGAAGTGACGAGAATTAAAATCGGTCGTGATCTGTTCGATATGGAACGAATCGAACAGATCATTAACGCGGCTGATTATATTAACGTAAACGGGGACTTAATCGCGATAAAATCCTATGTTCTGGGAGATCTCGCTACGGATTTGCGTGTGGAAGCGCAAGGTGTTATCGATAATAGTCCGGATTCGTTTAGACTCGCTTTCCAGTTAAACGAAGACGTAGATATCGCGCGTTTAATGTAAGTATCTAATTGAAATTATAATAAATTATAATAAATTATAATAAATTATAATAAGTTATAAAAATTATAATAAATTTTATTAATTTTTACTTTTATTAATTTTTACTTTTATTAATTTTTACTTTTATTAATTTTTACTTTTGTATTTTAGACAAGAAATAGAAAGCTGTGTAAAAACAGCGCGAGAATCGCTCTATGAGTTAATAAATAAAACGAGAACTATGCTCGCACAAGCGCAAAGCGTTCACAGCGCATTGCGCGACGCTCGTCGACGCGGCGAGAGCGATTTCGCCGTTCCCGAAATTAGGCGAGTCGTCGCATCACGGATCGATGAGGAGCCCGAATCGCGATCGATCGGCGAACTCGAATTACGATCAATGGAGAACGAGGCCGAACCAGCGACGGTTAACGAGAGTAAATCGCAGACTAATGTACGATGGGCGAACTATGAGCCCGAATCGCAACCGTTCGACGCGGAATAATTTTAAGCGTTAATAAAGCGCATTTGTAAGATAATTTTTATGAATAAATGTTATATATTAAGCGAAACGTTGATTTTTTACGCTTTTCTTCTTCCGTATCCTCTCGTAATCATCTGTGTCCGCATTAAGTATATTTAAATAGATTTAAAATCTCTTTACTTTAAGTTTATTATGCAACCGCGATAATCTATGGATAATTATAAATTAAGGTTTTATTAGATTTAATTTTTGAGATTTGATATATAAAAATGTAGTTTAAATATAGAATGAAATACTTAATAATTAATTCAATACATTATAATTATATATAAAATTTAAAATATTCTATAATTAAGTTTATTATGCGATCGCGATAAAATAATATCTATGAACAGTTATTATAATTAAATTTGTTACGCGACCGCGATAAAGAAAAAACGCGGTTCGTTCGTATAACGTATATTTTGCAACAATATATAACATATTCGTGATTAAATTTATAGATTATAATTTAAAATATATAATTAATTTGATACATTATAACTTAAATTTATATAACTTAAATTTATATAACTTAAATTTATATAATATAATATAAAATCAATCGCTCATATTGCGCAAACGGTCGCGTCGCTCGAACCACCAATCGTGCAATTTACACGCGTTTTCTAACGCGCAATTTTTCGCGTGATATCCGCAATGAAAGGCCCGCGAAGCGTTCAGAGTCTCCAGACGTTCGATGTCTTCGTAATCGGCGTCGATAGTCTCGACAGAAACGGTTATATCGCGATCGTCGGCGACGTTTCCTAAGATCTCGATTAACCACTTCTTCTTCTCGTGACCTTTGACATAGATCTGCACCGTCGAATCAGGATTAGATCCTCGACATATGGCATCTCGAACGAGTTTTTTCATCGACCCATAATTTGTGTGTCCATCATTCCACTTTAGCTGATGATGATTCGATATCAACCAACACGCTCGCGATTTTTCCGCTCTCGTGAGCAAATCCCACGACATCGGCGAGCGAAAGATGTGATGCGTCAATTCTACACCATTTCTTAATACGGCTACTTCTTTCACGACGAATTTTTCGTTAACTACGAAACCTTGAAGATCGACAAAAATCGGTGTGTCCATCGTCGTTGTTAGCGATACTCGAAGTGTTTCTTTCTAGATTTTTCTAAGCGTTTTATTCTGTCTCCATATTTTTTCGAGTATCGTCGCGCTTACACGATTCTGCGCACGACATTAGTGAGCGGATTGTATTCTACCACTCGATCGTGAATAATAAGACAGTAAGCTGTGGTATTAGAGGGGATGTTTTCCTTGCAGTCGAACTCTATGCGAACGTCCACAGTGGCGCTTTTAATTGACTCATTCTGTCGAGAACAGTCGATGACTACGAGTGGGCCGTGAATTAAAAATTTATCTAAATTTAAGAGCGTTTCGTCGTTTTCGCATCCGTAGTACGTTTTTCGAAATTTCGAATACATATCGTATAATACGGCGATTTTATGTTTATCGAAATCTAAATTCATGTCATCGTAAGGATAAAAATCGGAATTAAGATACAGTTTGACATTAGTTAGTTTACAATTATCGAATAAAGAAGGCTCCTCGGACAGAACGTTCTTCTTTCCAGATTGTAGCGCGAAGATAACGTATCGCGGTTTCTCGAGTTGTGTTGCCGCTTTGACGGCCCACGAGTGTTTGGTCGTGTTCTGTAGAAGCGGAAACTCGTAAAGATCCCATGAGCGAAAAGCGACGCTCAAATATCGTCCACTATCTAATGTGCGCAATAACCTTAATTTATTAACATCATTCAATACTATATGAGGCATTCGCCATTGTATTTTTAACAAAACGATTTTAGGTTCTTGCGTTTCGCGCGATATAACGCAATTGTTATCGTTGCGCGCTCGTATTAAAATAAGCTCGTGTCGCGCGTTGATCACAACGCGCTTGTAATCTTCGCAAAAACCTAATAGTACGTTAAGAGGTACGCAAAAATTAAAATCACCGATTGACGAATGAGTTGTTGCTAATAAGTCCCATCCAGCGTTTTTTAATATTTTACTTCTTTCGACTGTCAGCGACGCGTAATTTTTAATCGTACTCGTTATTCCAACGTTTCTGTTTCGATCGATCTCTACGCCATCGAGCTCGTAGCGAATTTCCTCGAACATAAACGCCGCGCAATTGTTTACTAATCTCGTTATCGATGCGATTTCCTCTTGCGCGCTCGATGTTTCCTTCGACTCGAGTCTGCCCTCAATGTAGATAAAACTGTCGCAAGGTAACGTATACAAATCTTGCTGTTGTATAGGATCGCTATTTCCGAACGTAGTATTGGCGTAAGGGTTGTACGTGTGAGTTTCGATCTTGACGATGCGATCGTCGAAGATTGGCTCCCCACTGATACTTAGAATGTCGCACATTCCGCTTTTTACGAAGAAGCGGTTTTCGGCACGACAAAACCCAAAGAACGCAGAAAAATCTCGTTGGCAGCGGTTAGTCTTCCTCCCTTTTTTCTTCTCTTTTCCGCGTTTAGAGGTGACGCGACAGCGATAATAGGTGCGTTTCTCGCATTCGATCCATTCACTACGAGCATCGCGCGCTTCTCTACCGTTTTCGTCGCACGTGTAGACGAATCGTAATTTCTTCGCCGCGAAAATCGATCAATTTTCCGTTTTGGTCCACAACACGCACGTTTATATCGGTAATGGTCCGTGCGATGATCGGAAGATAAATGATCTGCGTTGGAATTTCCGACACTTTATATCCGGGTGGAACGTTAGGCGCGAATTCGTGTATAGTATGCGCGGATTTGTCGTTATGATACGCTCCTGTTGTAACGTTGCACTCTATTCGAATAAGATTAATGGCCATAATATTTATTGGCTTATCGGATGCGTACCATTTATTCGGTTGTAATACACGAGACGAGAAACCCAGGAGCGAACCGATATTATCGGGTTTTGTAAAATTTACTCGATATGCGCATTTAATTTCGCTTCTCATAGTGTTATCGTTACCGCGAAGCGTTATAGAATTTTCACTTTTATCGCCATTCTCATCGTCTTCGAAATAATCGTCATCAACATCATATATGTAATCATCATCGTTCGTTTCCGGTTTTTCATTTTCGCGTTCTCGTTCCTCCTCTCTCGCTCGTCGTTTATGACGAATCGCCGCTCTTAGATACGCGTTTATAGCGCTTAATTCGTAAGATCCTATTGGAATTGCGATAATCTCGTCATTATTATCGAAGTAAAATTTATTATTCGTAGAATTTATATTCGGTATCGTATTATAAGTTTCAAAATTGGTTAAACCTAATTCGTAATCGTCGTCGTTTAAATCGAGAGGCGGAAAATAACTCGCCGCGAGAATACTGCTTCGTCCGGAAAGAGTGAGAGTTAGCGACATGATCGGTGAGAGCGATCGAACTGCGTTCGATTGACGAATAACGGTTGATATTATAGTCGACGATTCCTCCAATCGACTTCTCGGAGAAATCGAAGACTCAATTGTCCGCAAATATTCTGATCGCGCGTCTGCTCGGAGCGACGATTGTATCGAATGTTCGCGTCGCGCCCGAGATAACGCGCGAGTTCGCGTGGAGGACGAAGATCACCGAAACCGTCGTAGTAAATTGCGTCGTCCCCTTTTTTCGCGTACGCTACCCAATGAGTACCCGGTCCGGATGCGTCGTCTAAATTCACAATGCCGCTCTCATCGCGGCGCGCTTGCGACGGAAGCGCGTTGCGCATAAACACACCTCTAAAATGAGGTACGCGCGAGAGTATCGCCGCGCGATTTAATTGTTCGTTCGTTGTTGCTCCGACGGATGGGAGAATCTTTAGCGTCTGTTTACGCGAAGTTTTTTTTTAGCTCTTCTTCTCGTTGAGGACACGCCACTTCCACGTTTGTACGGCGCGAGATATAAACCGCGACCTTCCATCGCGCGATCATGACGCTGCAACTCTTCCAGTTGTCGTCGCGCTGCTTTGCGATCGTTCACCGCTTTCGCGATTCCCGCCGCTCCTCCGGCCAAAGAACCGAGAGCTCCTAATAACGGTAGCAGGGGTAAAAAGCCGCCGCGTTTCGCTATCGGAAGCGTTCTTTTTCTTGTAGCGATTATTCTTCTTTTGTTCTTTTTTCTCTTGATTTTCGTTGTACCCATTCCAAGTTTTGTCTTCGATTTCATAGCCATCCATACAGCCGCCGCGGCGGCTCTCTCGCCGAGAGTCGAGTCTTTAGCCGCGACACGTTCGCGCGCTTTTTTGGCAAGCGCGTGGTCAGCGACGTGTCGATCAGCGAGCTCGCCGCTCCGCGAGTACGCGATATCGTGCTCGCGGCAGGCTGCGTCCAGAGGATTGACACCTCGATCGCCTCGCGCGAGTCGTTTCGCAAGACGAGTACCCGGCCCGCAAAATTGATATCCAGGTATATGTAGTTCGAAAGGGAGTGCGTTTATTGCTCTATTCAATAAGCCAGCGCCATGACTCACACCGTACTGCTGTTTCGCGAATTGCATTCGCCGCAATCTTTAACAAGCGGCGCCGGACCGTCGATGTGTGTTCGTTGCCAAGGGCGATTATAATGCTCTAGACATCGACGGTAGCGCCGCACCTCCGGATCCACTTTTATATATTCAGGCAGTTTCTCCCACAATCGTTCTACGTAGCGACCGAAATGCTTTAGTAAAATTATTTTCGGAATATACCGCAATTGATCGGTGGTGAAATCGAGAATATCGTCGCCATCTATTAGTAAGATAAACATTTCGATTCACCGCGCGCAATTCGCTACTGCGCGATTGATGGCAATCTATTCGTATATAAATTAAAAAGTCTCGCCCTGCCTTACGCGAGTGTATCGCGCACGCGCGCAGCAAGAGGAATGCGTTTCGTGCGGCAACCGATCGCGATAAAGGTGACGAACCTCGATAATAAAACGCGACCGTCGAAAGAAACGCGTAGACACGGTCGTCTATTACCGAGCGCTATTCGTTGCGTTATTTGCGGACCTTCTAGTTGCGGCAAAACAAACGCATTAATAAGTTTGTTGGAGAGTCCGCATGGTGTACGCTTCGAGAACGTTTATGTTTACTCAAAGTCATTGCAGCAGCCTAAATATCAATATTTAGAAAATTTATTAACACCGATGGAAGATATAGGTTATTTCACATTTTCTAATAACTTTGACGTTATTTCACCCAGCGAAGCTCTCCCGAATTCGATATTCGTATTCGACGATGTAGCGTGCGACAAACAAAATACTATCAGAGAATATTTCGCTATGGGTCGACACTCGAACGTCGATTGCTTCTATCTGTGCCAGACGTATGCTAAAATACCGAAGCATTTGATTCGAGATAACGCTAATCTGTTAATTCTTTTTAAACAAGATGGTACTAATTTACGTCACGCATACAACGATCACGTGAACACGGATATGTCGTACGAGAATTTTCACGCGCTATGTCGCGCGTGTTGGCGATATAAATATGGTTTCTTAGTAATCGACAAAGATAGCGCGCTCCGCGCTGGTAGATACAGACGAGGATTTAATGATTTCATTGTACCGTAGAACGATCAGTTGTCGCGAATACGTCGAACGCGTTAATCGCTCTCTCGCGAGTTAGAAGAAGTTGCAATGGCCTCGACGGATATCGGCGAACGCGAAAAAACAGCAAAAGAGATAGCTAAAACGCGCGCATCGATTCGTAAAAAACACAGAGCATTAAAAACTGGAAAAATGGAAAGCGAGATCGCGATAGAGAGTCGTTTCAAACCGATCGTCGAACCGCTGCGACGCATCGCTGATCGCGCTGAGCGAGACGAGATAGAGCGAAATGAAAATAAGCGCGAAATGATAAAACAAGACGCAACCGACATTTCACCCTCAACGAGCGTCGAGGAAAAATGGAAAGATGAAGCACTAACTCCCGTTTGGAAAAAACCTAAAGCGAAACGAATACGCGCTCGACGACGATTGAACGCCGTTTCTACTCCATTAAACGAATCTTTCGTCGAAAGAGACCCATTCGCGCGAAACGAAACCGAAGAATATGAAACGTTCGAATCCGAGAGTCTCGAATCGCCCTCGATATCCGAAATACCCGTTAAACAAATTTCGCGAATTGCTCAAGATCGCGAAATATCGCACGGTCAACTATGACCGTTAGGGCGAAAATATATGGGGACTCTTCTCGGCGGAGAAGCGCCGAACGAGATTGATCACGTTTACGGAGTTTACATCGGCGAGAAAGGTGCGATGCTCGGCGATAAGCGATTTGACGTAGACGCGAATGATTCCATATTTATAGATGAGATTAAATATGTCGGTACTCCCGGTTTGTATGAATTAATTTTTATGAAAATTCCTAATAGTCTCATATATACAGAAAAAGATAAATTAACATACAGAAGTATATTGTTAACAACGAACGCTCATAGACGTGATCATGACGCTAAAAAATCTGTCTTAGGAAATAAAGGATATAAATACAAATTTATTATCGCTCCGCTTATTCATAACAGCGGCGCGAAAAAAACAGGCGCGGGTCGCGTATCGTCGACTATGCGTGTCACGGACAATAAAATCGATTACGTCCATTGGGACGATCCAAACGAATTAGTGGATCGTTTGCGATTATTAGACGCTTCGCGTCGAGCCGGCAACAACGCTCACGAAAACGAGATTCTATCGATAATCGAGGAGCTTCGCGAAACAGGAGCGATCGTATAAATCGAACTGTCGCGTGGATGACTGTCGCAGTCGTACGCGGAATTCGCGATGTCCGTGAGCAAATTTGGCTCACCTTTAAAAAATCGAGGCTACGACGCGAGAACCGGAAGACTACGTCCGGCTATCGAGTCTCTGCGAAGTTACGTGCGCGATAACGCGCTGTGTCTAAGCTCTTCCATTGAATACGACGCGAGAGAGCGTAAAATAAAACGCTTGGCTCAACCTGAGGAGGACGCCGATGCGACAAGCAAAAGCTACGTCGAGGGAATCACATCGCAATTAAGAAAAGACGCGAACGAAGCGGGACAGGGCGTCATTCTACTATTCACGAGACTCGCTCAGCTCGATAGCGCTTTAGGTAAACGAATAGACGTCGCGGAGAGTTTCGTTTCCGAGATAAAAACACGCGATGACGTTCTGAGTAAACGAATAGACGCTGTGGAAAATTCCATTTCGAGAATAGAAACGAGCGTTAACGCTCTAGATAAACAAATCGATGTTTTAGATAAACGAATCAAAGGTTTAAGCGATCAAATCGAAGTCGCGAAAAAAACTATATCGCTCAACGCGACGGAGTTCTCGACGAGAAACGCGAACGATCGTAAAATAATGTTCAATCAAGGTAAAACAATAAAAGAACTAAATCAAAAATCGCGTATCGCGGCGAATTCCGCAGTGAAATCCGAGACGAAGATACGAGAATTGGAAAATTCAACGTTACGATTGAAGAGAGACGCAGACGAGCTATCGGGAAGAGTGAAAGAACTGGCAAAGATTAGCGGGAGCGGCGAACCGCTCGAAAGAAAGATTAGCGGGAGCGGCGAACCGCTCGAAAAAGAGATTAGCGGGAGCGGCGAACCGCTCGAAAAAGAGATTAGCGGGAGCGGCGAACCGCTCGAAAAAGAGATTCAATTCAACGTTATTCTCGAGAGAAAGAAAAAAGAACTATGAGCGTTAAAAAACGAAGACTAGTCGAGGAATTGCACGCTCCCGCGAGAAGAAACTTCTCGCGTCGTCGCGTTGCGGTGCGCGGGTACGACGACCTATGGCAAGCGGATGTGGTCGAGATGCGTCCTTACGCGAGACTCAACAAAGGCCACAACTACATACTCACCGTTATCGACGTATTAAGCAAATACGCATGGGCTGTACCGCTTAAGAGCAAAAGCGCAAACGAGGTTACTCGAGCGTTATCTAAAATAATACGAGACTCTAAGAGGTGTCCAAAAAATCTACAGACTGATAAAGGAAAAGAATTTTACAATGCCGATATGCGAAATTTTACGAAGAAGCACGAAGTAAATCATTATTCGACATATTCGGTGATGAAAGCGTCGATAGTCGAACGATTCAATCGTACGCTCAAAAATTTTATGTGGAAGTATTTCACGCTAAACGGAACGTACAAGTGGATCGACGAGTTACCACGACTCGTCGAGGAATATAACACGCGAAAACATCGCACTATAAATATGAGACCTGTCGACGTAACTCCAAAAATTGCCGATAAACTTTTAAATACTGTATACAGCAATATAAAAATCGCGGCTCCGGCGAAATTTAAAGTAGCCGATCCGGTACGCATCAGTAAATTTAAAACGATTTTCGAGAAAGGCTTCACACCCAACTGGACTACAGAGATTTTTCGAATAACTAAGATACAACGGACTAATCCCGTAACGTATCTATTAAAGGATTCGCGCGGCGAGCCGATCGCGGGAGGATTCTACGAGCACGAATTGTCGCGCGTTGGCGATCCCGACGTGTATCTCGTAGAAAAGGTGCTGCGTCGAAAGGGTGACAAGATTTACGTGAAATGGTTAGGAATGGACGAATCGCACAATTCTTGGATAAATAAAACAGCTGTATTATGATAAAAATGTATTTTTATTAAATAAAACTACATATTATACATATTATACATATTATATAATATTTATATTATACGAAATTGTAGACATGTTAAAACTAAAATAATCGTATAATTATAAAACAAGGAAAATCTTAGAAAAAATTGTAGACATGTTAAAACTAAAATAATCGTATAATTATAAAACAAAGAAAAAAATAATAACACAATACAATTAAAATTAAAACTTGTGAAAATCGATTAACCGTTTAAATAATCGATTATAGAGTAATTATCATTATTAATCTTTAAATCGTATGATTATAAAACAATCGTAATTTTGTACGAGTTCTCTCTTGCGCTCCATATAAACTCTTTCTCGCGCCGCTACGCGGCCGCCATATCCTGCGTTCTCTCTTTTGCGCTTTATGCGGACTCTTTTTTATATTTTATATATATTCTTCATCGCATTGTTAAGCGAACATCGTATCTCGCGGTAACTTTATTCTCGCGGTAGCTTTATTCTCGCATTACTCTATATATAACACTTTCAAGAATATAATAAAGAGTCATGGAAATCATCGATCTGTCCAATTCGCGGCTAATCTCGACTCGATTTATGACAAATTCTCGCATTCTATCTCGTTTGCATGTAGCATGTAGCATAATATATGTTCGATGCTAATGAAGTAGAATGCGAATTTGTCAAATCGAGTCGAGATTTGCCAAGACTTGGACAGAATGGTGGTTTCCACGACTTTTATATCGCAAAAATACAAAAAGTTCATTTTTTCGCGTTCTATACGAGTTCTCTCTCGCACCGCTACGCGGCTGCCGTATCCTGCGTTCTCTCTTTCAAACTTTATACGTACTCTTTCTCGCGCTTTGTATACATTCTTTATTACGTCACTATGATAACGCTAAAACTCGCATTAACATCTTTTTCACATTATTCTATATAAAACACTTCCGAGAGCATAATAGAAAGATCGTGAAAATGTACGATCAGTCTTATTTATAATAGATTTTATATCTAATACCTATTATATATAAGACCGATCGAACATTTTCACGATTTTTTATTAAAATCTAATAAATAAAACCGATTAATTTTTATTATTTTATTAAAATCTATTATAATAATTTATATTCAAATTATATTCAAATTATATTATTCGCGCAAATTTGTTCTTCGAAACGATTCGTAGAACGTCCATCGATGTTTTTTCGACGCAATCGTGAATTATATCGAAAATACAATGATAATATATTATTTATAAAATATGTTTATACTGAATAAACTACTAACTAAAGTTTAAATGTTTTAAGAAACGTATAGTATTTTTTCGCTCCCTACAACGGTATTTTATAATGTCCCCACGGTAACGTATCCGTAGTTCCCGATATTGTGTATCGTTTGTCATCGTGCGGACTGAGCGCGATTTTCAATTCCGATACTGTATACATCTCGTGTAACTCGGATCTTATACAAAACTGCTCGCGCTTCATTTCGATCCCCTGTCGAAGACAGCGCGCGTAATCGTCAAACGTTATCGTTCTCGCGACAACGCCGCTCTTAACACCCTTGATTCTTTTTGTATCGCTTTTACCGGCGACTCGCAGCGCGTACATTTTCGCTCTAAGTCCAATAAATTCGGTCATAATCGCGCCAGCGTTCTCATCCTTCATCGCACCAGGTATTTTTTTATTAGCAAGAGGCATTCCATACGCATTGTCCATTGCGTAATCGCTCGTATCGAACTTGTCGATATCGCGCTTCATATTCTCGTATATGTCCTCGCACTCGACGCGATAAATGAGACTATCCGTATCGGTGTACATTATTTTACACTTATCTTGATACAATGGTAGCATGTACTCGTAGTGAAATTCGTATAAACGAATTTTAGATATATCGAGAATACACATACCTACATAAATTGGTTTATTGAACTTAATCTCGAGTTTACGCAATTCTACAGCTACGAGATCCTCCGCGAAAACGCTTCTACTGTGAAAATTCGGCTTCGCGATCATCGCCTCCGCGCCGTATCGCCCGTCCCATCGAGTCACGAGTCGAACATTCGAATGATTGCGCACGTTTTCCATAGTTTTGCCAAACACGGCATTATTCATTAATTTGTATAGATTTTTCTCAAACTCGTTTTTCGCGTTAATTCGTAATCGTGTATTCAGTTCGATGTATTCGCGCAACCATGAAGATTGCGCGAATCGCAATATTCTGTGTATTTTCGTAATGCGTAATCCGTGTCGAACGCATTGCTGCAAATTGCGATAATATATCACGTAACGGTTCTTATCGTACAGTGTGGCGAGAAGCTTCTCGTCTCGTTTTCCGGGCGGCTTATCGCGCGTCGGGCAGAATGGCAAGTCAGCGTGAGAATCGTGAAGGTCGGACGGATACGCAAGGTCGACCTCTAGAATATAACCGATAGGCGAGTCCGATGTCACGGACATTAAGTCAACGCTCGTAACGTTATCGACCCATCGAAAATTTTCGTAAGGCAACGATTGACACATCGCCCATCCGTACAAATTATTTATATCGAAGTACATGAGATACGACGATGGTTCCGAAGAATCGTATGACTGTAAATATTTGTTATTAGCGCGCGCGTATCTGTTAGAACATTGACTTAGCCCGCCGCGTATTCCACGCTCCACGAACATTACCATATCAATGTCGGTTAATAATTCGAATCGCACACTCGTATACTTCAACATAGCGTCCCATGTGTATCCCGGTAACGTGTAATAATACGCGGGATCTAAATTATAACTTCTCATACACGCGTCACGAAAATTTTCGAAAACATCGGCCAATAGAAGAACGTCGGTCTTTAAATATAAATCGCTATAATCGCCTAACGTTTCGACGCGAAATCGCTCCCAGACTCTTATCGCGCGCGCGTAATCGTTCTCAGATATCGCGTCACCGGTTAGCGAACTGTGAAAAGCCTCGCGCGGCGGTAGACGAGTCTCTAACAATTTATCTACGTCGTCGACATACTCGTACGGAAATACACCCTTTCGCGCGAGAAGCTCGAAATCGGCGTCGCTAAGATCGGAAAATTCCGAACGCGCGATCCTCAACTCGCTTTTGTCTAGATACGACGCCAATTTCTCGAGACTCGCGCTTAAAAATTTGAAAGAATCCACGAAACGCAACTTCAAGCGTTTTCCGAACCATCCCTCGTCCCACGCGTCTTCGACGTTCTTCGTGAAAGAGATATACGTTTCTTTCGTTATCGGCAATATTTCCACGCTACCGGGAAAAGCGTTAGCTACATCTTTAATGATAAAATGCGCGTCGTAACCCGATAAATTGTGAAAGAATACGGGAATTACGTAAGTATCCTTATAATTTAAATTACAATTCGAATGAGCCGGACCTCTGTACCGTCCAGTCAAATGACAGTGATCGCGCACGCGAGCGTCTCCCAATTCGAACGGTTTCTCGCATATGCTGCAGCGCGTCGCGTTTACGAATCTCTCCCATTCATCCGATGTAAGATTCGTCATAGGAGCATCGATATCGAGAACAGTTTTCGCGCGAAGCGCTAGATCGTGCAGTTCTCTAACGAACCACAATACGCAATTTTCACCGCGATAAGCTCTGTAAGTAGAGCTAACGCCATCGAGCGCGCATCGCGCGTAATATCCGGCGCTATAAACTTCGTGATGCTAAACGATAGATGTATTCGACGTTCTCCTCTCCTCTTTCTTCTTCAGTACGCATTCGAGATCAGCGTACACCACGAATGGAAGTCGCTCCTTTCTACTATAGTTACGAAACTCTAACCATTTGTCGTCTTTGGTAGGAAGGACTATAGCGCACTCGTTCATCCTTCCGCAGTCCACGCTGTGAGCCGATAACTTATCGCTCGTTCGAAAATAGTGCATGCACCTGCGACATAACGCACATTTTAAATCTCGCGCATTATCAACATCGCGCGACGATTTTTTTAATTAGTACTCACCGATCGCATATATGCGATTTATGTCGTCTACCGCTGAGTTGCGAGCCGACGAGTCGCGACAAATTCTTAATCCACGCGAAATGCGTCGCGTCATCTCGTCGCGTCATATCGTCAAAATACAACAGATTAACGTGTCTGTTCTTTTTATCGTCAGTGAGACGCAAAGGAACAACGCGACAACCGTCTTTTCCCTCCTTTTTATCTCGAACGGTATACACATTAATAGATATGTCGTTAATACGCTCGAATCTAGTAATTTTGTTCAAACTCATAGGAAATTTAACGCCCTTCAGATTCAGCACCGTCGTGTAATGCGGGTACGAAGATTCCCGACCCACGTTTTTTTCAGCTGGATACAGAGCGGCGACCACCGCCCATGCGAAACACGCATTGTCATTAGATTGCACGTTTATCACCGCTTTCTTCAACGCGATCTCTCGCGGCAATTTAACGCGACATCCCGCGTGCATAGGATTGTATCTGTTCACGTTCACGGTTAAATTGAATATTCGCGATAACGCCCATCCGCTATCGCGCTCCTGAAATTCTTCCAACGAGGTTAGAGTAGCGTCGACTACTCGTTTCTCGTACCACTCTCGCGAGTCGGAAAGAGGTAGAAGCGGATAATTCTTCGTGACAATAGTCTTAACATCGATCTTGTCGCCCGAAACGAACTCGCCAACAAATACGGTATTGACCTTAACACCGTTATATTCATTCATAACATCGCGTATTCGATCGAGCACGGTATCTCTAGCGTCCTCGAGAAATCGTCGAGGTTCGATATAATCGAAATTAATAACCGCGCCGGTTAAAACGCGTCTAGAGAAAGCCGTCTCGATCTCGGACCACGAGAATCCCTCGCGTTCCTCTACGCCGCCTCCCACGCGTTCGAAACGTCGACGCAGATCGTCTCTCGCGCCCGTTAATCGAACGATCCGAGCGATAAGAGAATTGATCGCTGCGGTCGATCTCCCTCGGCGCTCTCCTCGACATCTCTCCCGCAGAGACTCGAGACACTCGTCGCACCGTCGCGCCCACGCGCGATACGCGTTCCCCGTCGCGACGTCCCGCGCGCTATCGAGAAGATCGCGCGCCTCCATCTCGTCACTCGTCGTCTAACGAACGCCAAGATTTTTTACAAATAAACCACGTCTCCTCCTCGTCGTAATTCTCGATGTAGAACAAAGCTCTCGTCTCGCAGCCGGCGCACCAATTATTCGACACGTCGAAAACCTCGTCGACGAGATCGCAAGCGGGCACCATCTCGCTATACACCGTTTTCGTCACGTGCGTCGATACGCTCTTCGCGAAACTCGAGCTACGCGCGCAATACGCGCAATATCTCTCGTTCTCCTCGAAATACTTTCCGTTCTCGAATCGGCAACCGAACTTAAAGAAACAATGCACGACGTGATTCACCTCCCACGAAAATTTCGGAATTCCGTATCGCTGTCTCCAATTGCGATAGAGCAAATAGCCATCGGCTCCGACATTCGCGAAAGGTTCGTCGAATTGCGTCTCGCTCGCCTCTCGCACGAACTCTTCCGTGAAATCGATCTCTTCTATACAGTACAAACGATCCTCTATATAACGTTCGCGTAGTTCTTTCTTCAAACAATTCGGTATCTCCAAATTCCATATATCTTCGACATTTCCGATTCGAACGTTCACCGCTCTTCCGGCTAATCTCGTTAAAGCGCTCGGCGCGCGCTTCATCGCGCCGCGAAATATCCTCGAACGTACTAACACCTCGAGATCATCGCGGCGTCCTTTTATAACGAGGAAAATAGCGAGGACGCGCCCCCGATTAACCGAACCGGATACTCGCTCTCGGACGCGCGACGTCGCCGGAAAACGAAAAAAAACTCGCCCCGAAACGCGACGAGCGCGCTCGCGCTAACGCGCGCCTCGAGAGGAGGAGAGCGACGAGGGACGCCCCTCCGTCCGCTCGACCGCCCACCGACGATCCCCCGCCCCCTCGACGCCGGGCGCCCGCCGCCCGCTCGCGGATCGCGCGCTAGAAGCGCCCCCCTAAAGAATCGCGACGGCGGATCGCGCGCTAGAAGCGGCGGATCGCGCGCTAGAAGCGCCCCCTAAAGAATCGCGACGGCGGATCGCGCGCTAGAAGCGGCGGATCGCGCGCTAGAAGCGCCCCCCTAAAGAATCGCGACGGCGGATCGCGCGCTAGAAGCGCCCCCCTAAAGAATCGCGACGGCGGATCGCGCGCTAGGGGCGCGAGTCGCGTCGAGGTCGCGAGTCGGGCGCGCCACCCCCCGAGCGCCATCTCTCGAGCGCTCTCGGCGACTCGTACCCACCGCTTCCCCCCGACCGCGCTTACCCTCTCACCCTACTTACCCCCCCATGCACCCGCCCAGCCCGCTCTCCATCCCTCGGGCGCCCACAAGCTGCTCCGAAACTATCTCTCTCTCTCTTACTCTCAAACGATACCCTCTCTCTCACACTCACACAAAACTGATCCAAAACCGGCCTATCTATCCTACTTATGCCGTGAAGCGGTTCTTCTCAATTTCCTTGATGTTGCACAAGAATTTTAGACGATTCTCACTTACTGACACGTAATTAAGACGTTCCGAACGAACAAAACTTGCGTACATAACGATCTCAGATTTGTGCGTAGAAAAACGTATATCATCAATTTCGTTAACGTTGTACAAGAATTTTCGACTAAACTCACTTGCTGACACGTAACTAAGACGTTCCGAACGAACAAAACTTGCGTACATAGCGATTTTAACAATGTTTGCAGTGAAGCGTTTCTTCTCAATTTCCTTGATGTTGCACAAGAATTTTCGACTAAACTCTCTTACTGACACGTAACTAAGACGTTCCGAACGTACAAAACTTGCGTACATGGCGGATTTAAAAACGTAAGCCGAGAAGCGATTATTCTCAATTTTCTTGATGTTGCACAAGAATTTTCGACTAAACTCACTTACTGACACGTAACTAAGACGTTCCGAACGAACAAAACTTGCGTACATAGCGATTTTAACAATGTATGCCGTGAAGCGGTTCTTCTCAATTTCCTTGATGTTGCACAAGAATTTTCGACTTATCTCACTTACTGACACGTAACTAAGACGTTCCGAACGAACAAATCTTGCGTACATAGCGATTTTAACAATGTTTGCTGTGAATCGATTCTTCTCAATTTCCTTGATGTGGCACAAGAATTTTAGACAAATCTCACTTACGGACACGTAACTAAGACGTTCCGAACGAACAAAATTTGCGTACATAGCGATTTTAACAATGTATGCCGTGAAGCGGTTTTTCTTAATTTCCTTGATGTTGCACAAGTATTTTCGACTAAACCCACTTACTGACACGTAATTAAGACGTTCCGAACGAACAAAATTTGCGTACATGGCGGAATTAACAACGTAAGCAGAGAAGCGATTATTCTCAATTTTCTTGATGTTGCACAAGAATTTTAGACGATTCTCACTTACTGACACGTAACTAAGACGTTCCGAACGAACAAAACTTGCGTACATAGCGATTTTAACAATGTATGCCGTGAAGCGGTTCTTCTCAATTTCATTGATGTTGCACAAGAATTTTCGACTTATCTCACTTACTGACACGTAACTAAGACGTTCCGAACGAACAAAACTTGCGTACATAGCGAACTCAGCTTTGTGAGCAAAAAAACGTATATGCTCAATTTCCTAGATGTTGCACAAGAATTTTCGACTAAACTCACTTACTGACACGTAACTAAGACGTTCCGAACGAACAAAACTTGCGTACATAGCGATTTTAACAATGTATGCTGAGAAGCGGTTCTTCTCAATTTCCTTGATGTTGCACAAGAATTTTAGACGATTCTCACTTACTGACACGTAACTAAGACGTTCCGAACGAATAAAACTTGCGTACATAACGATCTCAGATTTGTGCGTAGAAAAACGTATATCATCAATTTCGTTAACGTTGTACAAGAATTTTCGACTAAACTCACGTGCTGACACGTAACTAAGACGTTCCGAACGAACAAAACTTGCGTACATAGCGATTTTAACAATGTTTGCAGTGAAGCGTTTCTTCTCAATTTCCTTGATGTTGCACAAGAATTTTCGACTAAACTCTCTTACTGACACGTAACTAAGACGTTCCGAACGTACAAAACTTGCGTACATGGCGGATTTAACAACGTAAGCCGAGAAGCGATTATTCTCAATTTTCTTGATGTTGCACAAGAATTTTCGACTAAACTCACTTACTGACACGTAACTAAGACGTTCCGAACGAACAAAACTTGCGTACATAGCGATTTTAACAATGTATGCCGTGAAGCGGTTCTTCTCAATTTCCTTGATGTTGCACAAGAATTTTAGACAAATCTCACTTACTGACACGTAACTAAGACGTTCCGAACGAACAAAACTTGCGTACATAGCGAACTCAGCTTTGTGAGCAAAAAAACGTATATGCTCAATTTCCTTGATGTTGCACATGAATTTTCGACTAAACTCACTTACTGACACGTAACTAAGACGTTCCGAACGAACAAAACTTGCGTACATAGCGATTTTAACAATGTATGCCGAGAAGCGGTTCTTCTCAATTTCCTTGATGTTGCACAAGAATTTTAGACGATTCTCACTTACTGACACGTAACTAAGACGTTCCGAACGAACAAAACTTGCGTACATAGCGATTTTAACAATGTATGCCGAGAAGCGGTTCTTCTCAATTTCCTTGATGTTGCACAAGAATTTTAGACGATTCTCACTTACTGACACGTAACTAAGACGTTCCGAACGAACAAAACTTGCGTACATAGCGATTTTAACAATGTATGCCGAGAAGCGGTTCTTCTTAATTTCCTTGATGTTGCACAAGAATTTTAGACGATTCTCACTTACTGACACGTAACTAAGACGTTCCGAACGAACAAAACTTGCGTACATAGCGAACTCATCTTTGTGAGCAAAAAAACGTATATGCTCAATTTCCTTGATGTTGCACAAGAATTTTCGACTAGACTCACTTACTGACACGTAACTAAAACGTTCCGAACGAACAAAACTTGCGTACAGAGCGATTTTAACAATGTATGCCGAGAAGCGGTTCTTCTCAATTTCCTTGATGTTGCACAAGAATTTTAGACGATTCTCACTTACTGACACGGAACTAAGACGTTCCGAACGAACAAAACTTGCGTACACAGCGATTTTAACAATGTTTGCTGTGAAGCGATTCTTCTCAATTTCCTTGATGTGGCACAAGAATTTTAGACTTATCTCACTTACTGACACGTAACTAAGACGTTCCGAACGAACAAAATTTGCGTACATATCGATTTTAACAATGTTTGCCGTGAAGCGGTTCTTCTTAATTTCCTTGATGTTGCACAAGTATTTTCGACTGAACCCACTTACTGACACGTAATTAAGACGTTCCGAACGAACAAAACTTGCGTACATGGCGGAATTAACAACGTAAGCAGAGAAGCGATTATTCTCAATTTTCTTGATGTTGCACAAGAATTTTCGACTAAACTCACTAACTGACACGTAACTAAGACGTTCCGAACGATCAAAACTTGCGTACATAGCGATTTTAACAATGTATGCCGTGAAGCGGTTCTTCTCAATTTCATTGATGTTGCACAAGAATTTTCGACTTATCTCACTTACTGACACGTAACTAAGACGTTCCGAACGAACAAAACTTGCGTACATAGCGATTTTAACAATGTATGCTGAGAAGCGGTTCTTCTCAATTTCCTTGATGTTGCACAAGAATTTTAGACGATTCTCACTTACTGACACGTAACTAAGACGTTCCGAACGAACAAAACTTGCGTACATAGCGATTTTAACAATGTTTGCAGTGAAGCGTTTCTTCTCAATTTCCTTGATGTTGCACAAGAATTTTCGACTTATCTCACTTACTGACACGTAACTAAGACGTTCCGAACGAACAAAACTTGCGTACATAGCGAACTCAGCTTTGTGCGTAGAAAAACATATATCATCAATTTCGTTAACGTTGTACAAGAATTTTCGACTAAACTCACTTGCTGACACGTAACTAAGATGTTCCGAACGAACAAAACTTGCGTAAATATCGATTTTAACAATGTATGCCGTGAAGCGGTTCTTCTCAATTTCATTGATGTTGCACAAGAATTTTCGACTTATCTCACTTACTGACACGTAACTAAGACGTTCCGAACGAACAAAATTTGCGTACATAGCGATTTTAACAATGTTTGCCGTGAAGCGGTTTTTCTTAATTTCCTTGATGTTGAACAAGTATTTTCGACTAAACCCACTTACTGACACGTAATTAAAACGTTCCGAACGAACAAAACTTGCGTACATGGCGGAATTAACAACGTAAGCAGAGAAGCGATTATTCTCAATTTTCTTGATGTTGCACAAGAATTTTCGACTAAACTCACTTACTGACACGTAACTAAGACGTTCCGAACGAACAAAACTTGCGTACATAGCGAACTCAGCTTTGTGAGCAAAAAAACGTATATGCTCAATTTCCTTGATGTTGCACAAGAATTTTCGACTAGACTCACTTACTGACACGTAACTAAAACGTTCCGAACGAACAAAACTTGCGTACAGAGCGATTTTAACAATGTATGCCGAGAAGCGGTTCTTCTCAATTTCCTTGATGTTGCACAAGAATTTTAGACGATTCTCACTTACTGACACGTAACTAAGACGTTCCGAACGAACAAAACTTGCGTACATAGCGATTTTAACAATGTATGCCGAGAAGCGGTTCTTCTTAATTTCCTTGATGTTGCACAAGAATTTTAGACGATTCTCACTTACTGACACGTAACTAAGACGTTCCGAACGAATAAAACTTGCGTACACATCGATTTTAAAATGTTTGCTGTGAAGCGGTTCTTCTCAATTTCCTTGATGTTGCACAAGAATTTTAGACAAATCTCACTTACTGACACGTAACTAAGACGTTTTGAACGAACAAAACTTGCGTACATATCGATCTCAGCTTTGCGGGTAGAAAAACGTATATCATCAATTTCGTTAACGTTGTACAAGAATTTTCGACTAAACTCACTTGCTGACACGTAACTAAGACGTCCCGAACGAACAAAACTTGCGTACATAGCGATTTTAACAATGTATGCCGTGAAGTGGTTCTTCTCAATTTCCTTGATGTTGCACAAGAATTTTCGACTTATCTCACTTACTGACACGTAACTAAGACGTTCCGAACGAACAAAACTTGCGTACACAGCGATTTTAACAATGTTTGCTGTGAAGCGGTTCTTCTCAATTTCCTTGATGTTGCACAAGAATTTTGGACTTATCTCACTTACTGACACGTAACTAAGACGTTCCGAACGAACAAAACTTGCGTACATAGCGATTTTAACAATGTATGCCTAGAAGCGGTTATTCACAATTTCCTTGATGTTGCACAAGAATTTTTGATTAATCTCACTTACTGACACGTAACTAAGACGTTCCTAACGAACAAAACTTGCGTACATGGCGATTTTAACAAAATATGCCGAGAAGCGGTTCTTCTCAATTTCCTTTATGTTGCACAAGAATTTTCGACTAAACTCACTTACTGACACGTAACTAAGATGTTCCGAACGAACAAAACTTGCGTACATAGCGATTTTAACATTGTATGCCGTGAAGCGGTTCTTCTCAATTTCCTTGATGTTGCACAAGAATTTTCGACTTATCTCACTTACTGACACGTAACTAAGACGATCCGAACTATCAAAACTTGCGTACATATCGATCTCAGCTTTGCGGGTAGAAAAACGTATATCATCAATTTCGTTAACGTTGTACAAGAATTTTCGACTAAACTCACTTGCTGACACGTAACTAAGACGTTCCGAACGAACAAAACTTGCGTACATAGCGATTTTAACAATGTTTGCCGTGAAGCGGTTCTTCCTAATTTCCTTGATGTTGCACAAGTATTTTCGACTAAACCCACTTACTGACACGTAACTAAGACGTTCCGAACGAACAAAATTTGCGTACATAGCGATTTTAACAATGTTTGCCGTGAAGCGGTTCTTCTTAATTTCCTTGATGTAGAACAAGTATTTTCGAATAAACCCACTTACTGACACGTAACTAAGACGTTCCGAACAAACAAAACTTGCGTACATGGCGGAATTAACAACGTAAGCAGAGAAGCGATTATTCTCAATTTCCTTGATGTTGCACAAGAATTTTCGACTTATCTCACTTACTGACACGTAACTAAGACGTTCCGAACGAACAAAACTTGCGTACATAGCGTTTTTAACAATGTATGCCGTGAAGCGGTTCTTCTCAATTTCCTTGATGTTGCACAAGAATTTTAGGCAAATCTCACTTACTGACACGTAACTAAGACGATCCGAACGATCAAAACTTGCGTACATAGCGATCTCAGCTTTGTGCGTAGAAAAACGTATATCATCAATTTCGTTAACGTTGTACAAGAAATTTCGACTAAACTCACTTGCTGACACGTAACTAAGAAGTTCCGAACTAACAAAACTTGCGTACATGGCGATTTTAACAATGTTTGCCGTGAAGCGGTTCTTCTCAATTTCCTTGATGTTGCACAAGAATTTTCGACTTATCTCACTTACTGACACGTAACTAAGACGTTCCGAACGAACAAAACTTGCGTACATAGCGATTTTAACAATGTTTGCCGTGAAGCGGTTCTTCTCAATTTCCTTGATGTTGCACAAGAATTTTAGACGATTCTCACTTACAGACACGTAACTAAGACTTTCCGAACGAACAAAACTTGCGTACACAGCGATTTTAACAATGTTTGCGGTGAAGCGGTTCTTCTCAATTTCCTTGATGTTGCACAAGAATTTTCGACTTATCTCACTTACTGACACGTAACTAAGACGTTCCGAACGAACAAAACTTGCGTACATAGCGATTTTAACAATGTTTGCCGTGAAGCGGTTCTTCTCAATTTCCTTGATGTTGCACAAGAATTTTAGACGATTCTCACTTACAGACACGTAACTAAGACTTTCCGAACGAACAAAACTTGCGTACACAGCGATTTTAACAATGTTTGCGGTGAAGCGGTTCTTCTCAATTTCCTTGATGTTGCACAAGAATTTTCGACTTATCTCACTTACTGACAGGTAACTAAGACGTTCCGAACGAACAAAACTTGCGTACATAGCGATTTTAACAATGTATGCCGTGAAGCGGTTCTTCTCAATTTCCTTGATGTTGCACAAGAATTTTCGACTTATCTCACTTACTGACACGTAACTAAGACGATCCGAACGATCAAAACTTGCGTACATAGCGATCTCAGCTTTGTGCGTAGAAAAACGTATATCATCAATTTCGTTAACGTTGTACAAGAATTTTCGACTAAACTCACTTGCTGACACGTAACTAAGAAGTTCCGAACGAACAAAACTTGCGTACATGGCGATTTTAACAATGTTTGCCGTGAAGCGATTCTTCTCAATTTTCTTGATGTTGCACAAGAATTTTAGGCGATTCTTACTTACTGACACGTAACTAAGACGTTCCGAACGAATAAAACTTGCGTACACAGCGATTTTAAAATGTTTGCTGTGAAGCGGTTCTTCTCAATTTCCTTGATGTTGCACAAGAATTTTAGACAAATCTCACTTACTGACACGTAACTAAGACGTTTTGAACGAACAAAACTTGCGTACTTATCGATCTCAGCTTTGCGGGTAGAAAAACGTATATCATCAATTTCGTTAACGTTGTACAAGAATTTTCGACTAAACTCACTTGCTGACACGTAACTAAGACGTTCCGAACGAACAAAACTTGCGTACATAGCGATTTTAACAATGTTTGCCGTGAAGCGGTTCTTCCTAATTTCCTTGATGTTGCACAAGTATTTTCGACTAAACCCACTTACTGACACGTAACTAAGACGTTCCGAACGAACAAAATTTGCGTACATAGCGATTTTAACAATGTTTGCCGTGAAGCGGTTCTTCTTAATTTCCTTGATGTAGAACAAGTATTTTCGAATAAACCCACTTACTGACACGTAACTAAGACGTTTCGAACGAACAAAACTTGCGTACATGGCGGAATTAACAACGTAAACAGAGAAGCAATTATTCTCAATTTTCTTGATGTTGCACAAGAATTTTCGACTAAACTCACTTGCTGACACGTAACTACAACGTTCCGAACGAACAAAACTTGCGTACATAGGGATTTTAACCATGTTTGCCGTGAAGCGGTTCATCTCAATTTCCTTGATGTTGCACAAGAATTTTAGACGATTCTCACTTACTGACACGTAACTAAGACGTTCCGAACGAATAAAACTTGCGTACATAGCGTTTTTAACAATGTATGCCGTGAAGCGGTTCTTCTCAATTTCCTTGATGTTGTACAAGAATTTTAGGCAAATCTCAATTACTGACACGTAACTAAGACGTTTTGAACGAACAAAACTTGCGTACATAACGATCTCAGCTTTGTGCGTAGAAAAACGTATATCATCAATTTCGTTAACGTTGTACAAGAATTTTCGAATAAACTCACTTGCTGACACGTAACTAAGACGTTCCGAACGAACAAAACTTGCATACATAGCGATTTTAACAATGTTTGCCGTGAAGCGGTTCTTCTCAATTTCCTTGATGTTGCACAAGAATTTTAGACGATTCTCACTTACTGACACGTAACTAAGACTTTCCGAACGAACAAAACTTGCGTACACAGCGATTGTAACAATGTTTGCTGTGAAGCGGTTCTTCTCAATTTCCTTGATGTTGCACAAGAATTTTCGACTTATCTCACTTACTGACACGTAACTAAGACGTTCCGAACGAACAAAACTTGCGTACATAGCGATTTTAACAATGTATGCCGTGAAGCGGTTCTTCTCAATTTCCTTGATGTTGCACAAGAATTTTCGACTTATCTCACTTACTGACACGTAACTAAGACGTTCCGAACGACCAAAACTTGCGTACATAGCGATTTTAACAATGTTTGCCGTGAAGCGGTTCTTCTCAATTTGCTTGATGTTGGACAAGAATTTTAGACGATTCTCACTTACAGACACGTAACTAAGACTTTCCGAACGAACAAAACTTGCGTAAACAGCGATTTTAACAATGTTTGCTGTGAAATGGTTCTTCTCAATTTCCTTGATATTGCACAAGAATTTTCGACTTATCTCACTTACTGACACGTAACTAAGAAGTTCCGAACGAACAAAACTTGCGTACATGGCGATTTTAACAATGTTTGCCGTGAAGCGGTTCTTCCCAATTTCCTTGATGTTGCACAAGAATTTTAGACGATTCTCACTTACTGACACGTAACTAAGACTTTCCGAACGAACAAAACTTGCGTACACAGCGATTTTAACAATGTTTGCTGTGAAGCGGTTCTTCTCAATTTCCTTGATGTTGCACAAGAATTTTCGACTTATCTCACTTACTGACACGTAACTAAGACGTTCCGAACGAACAAAACTTGCGTACATAGCGATTTTAACAATGTATGCCGTGAAGCGGTTCTTCTCAATTTCCTTGATGTTGCACAAGAATTTTCGACTCATCTCACTTACTGACACGTAACTAAGACGTTCCTAACGAACAAAACTTGCGTACATGGCGATTTTAACAAAATATGCCGAGAAGCGGTTCTTCTCAATTTCCTTTATGTTGCACAAGAATTTTCGACTAAACTCACTTACTGACACGTAACTAAGACGTTCCGAACGAACAAAACTTGCGTACATAGCGATTTTAACAATGTATGCCGTTAAGCGGTTCTTCTCAATTTCCTTGATGTTGCACAAGAATTTTCGACTTATCTCACTTACTGACACGTAACTAAGACGTTCCGAACGAACAAAACTTGCGTACATAGCGATTTTAACAATGTTTGCCGTGAAGCGGTTCTTCTCAATTTCCTTGATGTTGCACAAGAATTTTAGACGATTCTCACTTACAGACACGTAACTAAGACTTTCCGAACGAACAAAACTTGCGTACACAGCGATTTTAACAATGTTTGCTGTGAAGCGGTTCTTCTCAATTTCCTTGATGTTGCACAAGAATTTTCGACTTATCTCACTTACTGACACGTAACTAAGACGATCCGAACGATCAAAACTTGCGTACATAGCGATCTCAGCTTTGTGCGTAGAAAAACGTATATCATCAATTTCGTTAACGTTGTACAAGAAATTTCGACTAAACTCACTTGCTGACACGTAACTAAGAAGTTCCGAACGAACAAAACTTGCGTACATGGCGATTTTAACAATGTTTGCCGTGAAGCGGTTCTTCTCAATTTCCTTGATGTTGCACAAGAATTTTAGACGATTCTCACTTACTGACACGTAACTAAGACTTTCCGAACGAACAAAACTTGCGTACACAGAGATTTTAACAATGTTTGCTGTGAAGCGGTTCTTCTCAGTTTCCTTGATGTTGCACAAGAATTTTCGACTTATCTCACTTACTGACACGTAACTAAGACGTTCCGAACGAACAAAACTTGCGTACATAGCGATTTTAACAATGTATGCCGTGAAGTGGTTCTTCTCAATTTCCTTGATGTTGCACAAGAATTTTCGACTTATCTCACTTACTGACACGTAACTAAGACGTTCCGAACGAACAAAACTTGCGTACATAGCGATTTTAACAATGTTTGCCGTGAAGCGGTTCTTCTCAATTTCCTTGATGTTGCACAAGAATTTTAGACGATTCTCACTTACAGACACGTAACTAAGACTTTCCGAACGAACAAAACTTGCGTACACAGCGATTTTAACAATGTTTGCGGTGAAGCGGTTCTTCTCAATTTCCTTGATGTTGCACAAGAATTTTCGACTTATCTCACTTACTGACACGTAACTAAGACGTTCCGAACGAACATAACTTGCGTATACAGCGATTTTAACAATGTTTGCTGTGAAGCGGTTCTTCTCAATTTCCTTGATGTTGCACAAGAATTTTAGACGATTCTCACTTACTGACACGTAACTAAGACGTTTCGAACGAACAAAACTTGCGTACATAGCGATTTTAACAATGTATGCCTAGAAGCGGTTATTCACAATTTCCTTGATGTTGCACAAGAATTTTTGATTAATCTCACTTACTGACACGTAACTAAGACGTTCCTAACGAACAAAACTTGCGTACATGGCGATTTTAACAAAATCTGCCGAGAAGCGGTTCTTCTCAATTTCCTTTATGTTGCACAAGAATTTTCGACTAAACTCACTTACTGACACGTAACTAAGACGTTCCGAACGAACAAAACTTGCGTACATAGCGATTTTAACAATGTTTGCCGTGAAGCGGTTCTTCTCAATTTCCTTGATGTTGCACAAGAATTTTAGACGATTCTCACTTACAGACACGAAACTAAGACTTTCCGAACGAACAAAACTTGCGTACACAGCGATTTTAACAATGTTTGCTGTGAAGCGGTTCTTCTCAATTTCCTTGATGTTGCACAAGAATTTTCGACTTATCTCACTTACTGACACGTAACTAAGACGTTCCGAACGAATAAAACTTGCGTACACATCGATTTTAAAATGTTTGCTGTGAAGCGGTTCTTCTCAATTTCCTTGATGTTGCACAAGAATTTTAGACAAATCTCACTTACTGACACGTAACTAAGACGTTTTGAACGAACAAAACTTGCGTACATATCGATCTCAGCTTTGCGGGTAGAAAAACGTATATCATCAATTTCGTTAACGTTGTACAAGAATTTTCGACTAAACTCACTTGCTGACACGTAACTAAGACGTCCCGAACGAACAAAACTTGCGTACATAGCGATTTTAACAATGTATGCCGTGAAGTGGTTCTTCTCAATTTCCTTGATGTTGCACAAGAATTTTCGACTTATCTCACTTACTGACACGTAACTAAGACGTTCCGAACGAACAAAACTTGCGTACACAGCGATTTTAACAATGTTTGCTGTGAAGCGGTTCTTCTCAATTTCCTTGATGTTGCACAAGAATTTTGGACTTATCTCACTTACTGACACGTAACTAAGACGTTCCGAACGAACAAAACTTGCGTACATAGCGATTTTAACAATGTATGCCTAGAAGCGGTTATTCACAATTTCCTTGATGTTGCACAAGAATTTTTGATTAATCTCACTTACTGACACGTAACTAAGACGTTCCTAACGAACAAAACTTGCGTACATGGCGATTTTAACAAAATATGCCGAGAAGCGGTTCTTCTCAATTTCCTTTATGTTGCACAAGAATTTTCGACTAAACTCACTTACTGACACGTAACTAAGATGTTCCGAACGAACAAAACTTGCGTACATAGCGATTTTAACATTGTATGCCGTGAAGCGGTTCTTCTCAATTTCCTTGATGTTGCACAAGAATTTTCGACTTATCTCACTTACTGACACGTAACTAAGACGATCCGAACTATCAAAACTTGCGTACATATCGATCTCAGCTTTGCGGGTAGAAAAACGTATATCATCAATTTCGTTAACGTTGTACAAGAATTTTCGACTAAACTCACTTGCTGACACGTAACTAAGACGTTCCGAACGAACAAAACTTGCGTACATAGCGATTTTAACAATGTTTGCCGTGAAGCGGTTCTTCCTAATTTCCTTGATGTTGCACAAGTATTTTCGACTAAACCCACTTACTGACACGTAACTAAGACGTTCCGAACGAACAAAATTTGCGTACATAGCGATTTTAACAATGTTTGCCGTGAAGCGGTTCTTCTTAATTTCCTTGATGTAGAACAAGTATTTTCGAATAAACCCACTTACTGACACGTAACTAAGACGTTCCGAACAAACAAAACTTGCGTACATGGCGGAATTAACAACGTAAGCAGAGAAGCGATTATTCTCAATTTCCTTGATGTTGCACAAGAATTTTCGACTTATCTCACTTACTGACACGTAACTAAGACGTTCCGAACGAACAAAACTTGCGTACATAGCGTTTTTAACAATGTATGCCGTGAAGCGGTTCTTCTCAATTTCCTTGATGTTGCACAAGAATTTTAGGCAAATCTCACTTACTGGCACGTAACTAAGACGATCCGAACGATCAAAACTTGCGTACATAGCGATCTCAGCTTTGTGCGTAGAAAAACGTATATCATCAATTTCGTTAACGTTGTACAAGAAATTTCGACTAAACTCACTTGCTGACACGTAACTAAGAAGTTCCGAACGAACAAAACTTGCGTACATGGCGATTTTAACAATGTTTGCCGTGAAGCGGTTCTTCTCAATTTCCTTGATGTTACACAAGAATTTTAGACGATTCTCACTTACTGACACGTAACTAAGACTTTCCGAACGAACAAAACTTGCGTACACAGCGATTTTAACAATGTTTGCTGTGAAGCGGTTCTTCTCAATTTCCTTGATGTTGCACAAGAATTTTCGACTTATCTCACTTACTGACACGTAACTAAGACGTTCCGAACGAACAAAACTTGCGTACATAGCGATTTTAACAATGTATGCCGTGAAGTGGTTCTTCTCAATTTCCTTGATGTTGCACAAGAATTTTCGACTTATCTCACTTACTGACACGTAACTAAGACGTTCCGAACGAACAAAACTTGCGTACATAGCGATTTTAACAATGTTTGCCGTGAAGCGGTTCTTCTCAATTTCCTTGATGTTGCACAAGAATTTTAGACGATTCTCACTTACAGACACGTAACTAAGACTTTCCGAACGAACAAAACTTGCGTACACAGCGATTTTAACAATGTTTGCGGTGAAGCGGTTCTTCTCAATTTCCTTGATGTTGCACAAGAATTTTCGACTTATCTCACTTACTGACACGTAACTAAGACGTTCCGAACGAATAAAACTTGCGTACACAGCGATTTTAACAATGTTTGCTGTGAAGCGGTTCTTCTCAATTTCCTTGATGTTGCACAAGAATTTTCGACTTATCTCACTTACTGACACGTAACTAAGACGTTCCGAACGAACAAAACTTGCGTACATAGCGATTTTAACAATGTATGCCGTGAAGCGGTTCTTCTCAATTTCCTTGATGTTGCACAAGAATTTTCGACTTATCTCACTTACTGACACGTAACTAAGACGTTCCGAACGAACAAAACTTGCGTACATAGCGATTTTAACAATGTATGCCGTGAAGTGGTTCTTCTCAATTTCCTTGATGTTGCACAAGAATTTTAGACGATTCTCACTTACAGACACGTAACTAAGACTTTCCGAACTAACAAAACTTGCGTACACAGCGATTTTAACAATGTTTGCTGTGAAGCGGTTCTTCTCAATTTCCTTGATGTTGCACAAGAATTTTCGACTTATCTCACTTACTGACACGTAACTAAGACGTTCCGAACGAATAAAACTTGCGTACACAGCGATTTTAAAATGTTTGCTGTGAAGCGGTTCTTCTCAATTTCCTTCATGTTGCACAAGAATTATAAACAAATCTCACTTACTGACACGTAACTAAGACGTTCCGAACGACCAAAACTTGCGTACATAGCGATCTCAGCTTTGTGCGCAGATAAACGTATATCCTCAATTTCGTTAACGTTGTACAAGAATTTTCGACTAAACTCACTTGCTGACACGTAACTAAGACGTTCCGAACGAACAAAACTTGCGTACATAGCGATTTTAACAATGTTTGCCGTGAAGCGGTTCTTCCTAATTTCCTTGATGTTGCACAAGTATTTTCGACTAAACCCACTTACTGACACGTAACTAAGACGTTCCGAACGAACAAAATTTGCGTACATAGCGATTTTAACAATGTTTGCCGTGAAGCGGTTCTTCTTAATTTCCTTGATGTAGAACAAGTATTTTCGAATAAACCCACTTACTGACACGTAACTAAGACGTTCCGAACAAACAAAACTTGCGTACATGGCGGAATTAACAACGTAAGCAGAGAAGCGATTATTCTCAATTTCCTTGATGTTGCACAAGAATTTTCGACTTATCTCACTTACTGACACGTAACTAAGACGTTCCGAACGAACAAAACTTGCGTACATAGCGATTTTAACAATGTTTGCCGTGAAGCGGTTCTTCTCAATTTCCTTGATGTTGCACAAGAATTTTAGACGATTCTCACTTACAGACACGTAACTAAGACTTTCCGAACGAACAAAACTTGCGTACACAGCGATTTTAACAATGTTTGCGGTGAAGCGGTTCTTCTCAATTTCCTTGATGTTGCACAAGAATTTTCGACTTATCTCACTTACTGACACGTAACTAAGACGTTCCGAACGAATAAAACTTGCGTACACATCGATTTTAAAATGTTTGCTGTGAAGCGGTTCTTCTCAATTTCCTTGATGTTGCACAAGAATTTTAGACAAATCTCACTTACTGACACGTAACTAAGACGTTTTGAACGAACAAAACTTGCGTACATATCGATCTCAGCTTTGCGGGTAGAAAAACGTATATCATCAATTTCGTTAACGTTGTACAAGAATTTTCGACTAAACTCACTTGTTGACACGTAACTAAGACGTCCCGAACGAACAAAACTTGCGTACATAGCGATTTTAACAATGTATGCCGTGAAGTGGTTCTTCTCAATTTCCTTGATGTTGCACAAGAATTTTCGACTTATCTCACTTACTGACACGTAACTAAGACGTTCCGAACGAACAAAACTTGCGTACACAGCGATTTTAACAATGTTTGCTGTGAAGCGGTTCTTCTCAATTTCCTTGATGTTGCACAAGAATTTTGGACTTATCTCACTTACTGACACGTAACTAAGACGTTCCGAACGAACAAAACTTGCGTACATAGCGATTTTAACAATGTATGCCTAGAAGCGGTTATTCACAATTTCCTTGATGTTGCACAAGAATTTTTGATTAATCTCACTTACTGACACGTAACTAAGACGTTCCTAACGAACAAAACTTGCGTACATGGCGATTTTAACAATGTATGCCTAGAAGCGGTTATTCACAATTTCCTTGATGTTGCACAAGAATTTTTGATTAATCTCACTTACTGACACGTAACTAAGACGTTCCTAACGAACAAAACTTGCGTACATGGCGATTTTAACAAAATATGCCGAGAAGCGGTTCTTCTCAATTTCCTTTATGTTGCACAAGAATTTTCGACTAAACTCACTTACTGACACGTAACTAAGACGTTCCGAACGAACAAAACTTGCGTACATAGCGATTTTAACATTGTATGCCGTGAAGCGGTTCTTCTCAATTTCCTTGATGTTGCACAAGAATTTTCGACTTATCTCACTTACTGACACGTAACTAAGACGATCCGAACTATCAAAACTTGCGTACATAGCGATCTCAGCTTTGTGCGTAGAAAAACGTATATCATCAATTTCGTTAACGTTGTACAAGAAATTTTGACTAAACTCACTTACTGACACGTAACTAAGAAGTTCCGAACGAACAAAACTTGCGTACATGGCGATTTTAACAATGTTTGCCGTGAAGCGGTTCTTCTCAATTTCCTTGATGTTGCACAAGAATTTAAGACGATTCTCACTTACTGACACGTAACTAAGACTTTCCGAACGAACAAAACTTGCGTACACAGCGATTTTAACAATGTTTGCTGTGAAGCGGTTCTTCTCAATTTCCTTGATGTTGCACAAGAATTTTCGACTTATCTCACTTACTGACACGTAACTAAGACGTTCCGAACGAACAAAACTTGCGTACATAGCGATTTTAACAATGTATGCCGTGAAGCGGTTCTTCTCAATTTCCTTGATGTTGCACAAGAATTTTCGACTTATCTCACTTACTGACACGTAACTAAGACGTTCCGAACGAACAAAACTTGCGTACATAGCGATTTTAACAATGTATGCCGTGAAGTGGTTCTTCTCAATTTCCTTGATGTTGCACAAGAATTTTAGACGATTCTCACTTACAGACACGTAACTAAGACTTTCCGAACTAACAAAACTTGCGTACACAGCGATTTTAACAATGTTTGCTGTGAAGCGGTTCTTCTCAATTTCCTTGATGTTGCACAAGAATTTTCGACTTATCTCACTTACTGACACGTAACTAAGACGTTCCGAACGAATAAAACTTGCGTACACAGCGATTTTAAAATGTTTGCTGTGAAGCGGTTCTTCTCAATTTCCTTCATGTTGCACAAGAATTATAAACAAATCTCACTTACTGACACGTAACTAAGACGTTCCGAACGACCAAAACTTGCGTACATAGCGATCTCAGCTTTGTGCGCAGATAAACGTATATCCTCAATTTCGTTAACGTTGTACAAGAATTTTCGACTAAACTCACTTGCTGACACGTAACTAAGACGTTCCGAACGAACAAAACTTGCGTACATAGCGATTTTAACAATGTTTGCCGTGAAGCGGTTCTTCCTAATTTCCTTGATGTTGCACAAGTATTTTCGACTAAACCCACTTACTGACACGTAACTAAGACGTTCCGAACGAACAAAATTTGCGTACATAGCGATTTTAACAATGTTTGCCGTGAAGCGGTTCTTCTTAATTTCCTTGATGTAGAACAAGTATTTTCGAATAAACCCACTTACTGACACGTAACTAAGACGTTCCGAACAAACAAAACTTGCGTACATGGCGGAATTAACAACGTAAGCAGAGAAGCGATTATTCTCAATTTCCTTGATGTTGCACAAGAATTTTCGACTTATCTCACTTACTGACACGTAACTAAGACGTTCCGAACGAACAAAACTTGCGTACATAGCGATTTTAACAATGTTTGCCGTGAAGCGGTTCTTCTCAATTTCCTTGATGTTGCACAAGAATTTTAGACGATTCTCACTTACAGACACGTAACTAAGACTTTCCGAACGAACAAAACTTGCGTACACAGCGATTTTAACAATGTTTGCGGTGAAGCGGTTCTTCTCAATTTCCTTGATGTTGCACAAGAATTTTCGACTTATCTCACTTACTGACACGTAACTAAGACGTTCCGAACGAATAAAACTTGCGTACACATCGATTTTAAAATGTTTGCTGTGAAGCGGTTCTTCTCAATTTCCTTGATGTTGCACAAGAATTTTAGACAAATCTCACTTACTGACACGTAACTAAGACGTTTTGAACGAACAAAACTTGCGTACATATCGATCTCAGCTTTGCGGGTAGAAAAACGTATATCATCAATTTCGTTAACGTTGTACAAGAATTTTCGACTAAACTCACTTGTTGACACGTAACTAAGACGTCCCGAACGAACAAAACTTGCGTACATAGCGATTTTAACAATGTATGCCGTGAAGTGGTTCTTCTCAATTTCCTTGATGTTGCACAAGAATTTTCGACTTATCTCACTTACTGACACGTAACTAAGACGTTCCGAACGAACAAAACTTGCGTACACAGCGATTTTAACAATGTTTGCTGTGAAGCGGTTCTTCTCAATTTCCTTGATGTTGCACAAGAATTTTGGACTTATCTCACTTACTGACACGTAACTAAGACGTTCCGAACGAACAAAACTTGCGTACATAGCGATTTTAACAATGTATGCCTAGAAGCGGTTATTCACAATTTCCTTGATGTTGCACAAGAATTTTTGATTAATCTCACTTACTGACACGTAACTAAGACGTTCCTAACGAACAAAACTTGCGTACATGGCGATTTTAACAAAATATGCCGAGAAGCGGTTCTTCTCAATTTCCTTTATGTTGCACAAGAATTTTCGACTAAACTCACTTACTGACACGTAACTAAGACGTTCCGAACGAACAAAACTTGCGTACATAGCGATCTCAGCTTTGTGCGTAGAAAAACGTATATCATCAATTTCGTTAACGTTGTACAAGAAATTTTGACTAAACTCACTTACTGACACGTAACTAAGAAGTTCCGAACGAACAAAACTTGCGTACATGGCGATTTTAACAATGTTTGCCGTGAAGCGGTTCTTCTCAATTTCCTTGATGTTGCACAAGAATTTAAGACGATTCTCACTTACTGACACGTAACTAAGACTTTCCGAACGAACAAAACTTGCGTACACAGCGATTTTAACAATGTTTGCTGTGAAGCGGTTCTTCTCAATTTCCTTGATGTTGCACAAGAATTTTCGACTTATCTCACTTACTGACACGTAACTAAGACGTTCCGAACGAACAAAACTTGCGTACATAGCGATTTTAACAATGTATGCCGTGAAGTGGTTCTTCTCAATTTCCTTGATGTTGCACAAGAATTTTAGACGATTCTCACTTACAGACACGTAACTAAGACTTTCCGAACTAACAAAACTTGCGTACACAGCGATTTTAACAATGTTTGCTGTGAAGCGGTTCTTCTCAATTTCCTTGATGTTGCACAAGAATTTTCGACTTATCTCACTTACTGACACGTAACTAAGACGTTCCGAACGAATAAAACTTGCGTACACAGCGATTTTAAAATGTTTGCTGTGAAGCGGTTCTTCTCAATTTCCTTCATGTTGCACAAGAATTATAAACAAATCTCACTTACTGACACGTAACTAAGACGTTCCGAACGACCAAAACTTGCGTACATAGCGATCTCAGCTTTGTGCGCAGATAAACGTATATCCTCAATTTCGTTAACGTTGTACAAGAATTTTCGACTAAACTCACTTGCTGACACGTAACTAAGACGTTCCGAACGAACAAAACTTGCGTACATAGCGATTTTAACAATGTTTGCCGTGAAGCGGTTCTTCCTAATTTCCTTGATGTTGCACAAGTATTTTCGACTAAACCCACTTACTGACACGTAACTAAGACGTTCCGAACGAACAAAATTTGCGTACATAGCGATTTTAACAATGTTTGCCGTGAAGCGGTTCTTCTTAATTTCCTTGATGTAGAACAAGTATTTTCGAATAAACCCACTTACTGACACGTAACTAAGACGTTCCGAACAAACAAAACTTGCGTACATGGCGGAATTAACAACGTAAGCAGAGAAGCGATTATTCTCAATTTCCTTGATGTTGCACAAGAATTTTCGACTTATCTCACTTACTGACACGTAACTAAGACGTTCCGAACGAACAAAACTTGCGTACATAGCGATTTTAACAATGTTTGCCGTGAAGCGGTTCTTCTCAATTTCCTTGATGTTGCACAAGAATTTTAGACGATTCTCACTTACAGACACGTAACTAAGACTTTCCGAACGAACAAAACTTGCGTACACAGCGATTTTAACAATGTTTGCGGTGAAGCGGTTCTTCTCAATTTCCTTGATGTTGCACAAGAATTTTCGACTTATCTCACTTACTGACACGTAACTAAGACGTTCCGAACGAATAAAACTTGCGTACACATCGATTTTAAAATGTTTGCTGTGAAGCGGTTCTTCTCAATTTCCTTGATGTTGCACAAGAATTTTAGACAAATCTCACTTACTGACACGTAACTAAGACGTTTTGAACGAACAAAACTTGCGTACATATCGATCTCAGCTTTGCGGGTAGAAAAACGTATATCATCAATTTCGTTAACGTTGTACAAGAATTTTCGACTAAACTCACTTGTTGACACGTAACTAAGACGTCCCGAACGAACAAAACTTGCGTACATAGCGATTTTAACAATGTATGCCGTGAAGTGGTTCTTCTCAATTTCCTTGATGTTGCACAAGAATTTTCGACTTATCTCACTTACTGACACGTAACTAAGACGTTCCGAACGAACAAAACTTGCGTACACAGCGATTTTAACAATGTTTGCTGTGAAGCGGTTCTTCTCAATTTCCTTGATGTTGCACAAGAATTTTGGACTTATCTCACTTACTGACACGTAACTAAGACGTTCCGAACGAACAAAACTTGCGTACATAGCGATTTTAACAATGTATGCCTAGAAGCGGTTATTCACAATTTCCTTGATGTTGCACAAGAATTTTTGATTAATCTCACTTACTGACACGTAACTAAGACGTTCCTAACGAACAAAACTTGCGTACATGGCGATTTTAACAAAATATGCCGAGAAGCGGTTCTTCTCAATTTCCTTTATGTTGCACAAGAATTTTCGACTAAACTCACTTACTGACACGTAACTAAGACGTTCCGAACGAACAAAACTTGCGTACATAGCGATTTTAACATTGTATGCCGTGAAGCGGTTCTTCTCAATTTCCTTGATGTTGCACAAGAATTTTCGACTTATCTCACTTACTGACACGTAACTAAGACGATCCGAACTATCAAAACTTGCGTACATAGCGATCTCAGCTTTGTGCGTAGAAAAGCGTATATCATCAATTTCGTTAACGTTGTACAAGAAATTTTGACTAAACTCACTTACTGACACGTAACTAAGAAGTTCCGAACGAACAAAACTTGCGTACATGGCGATTTTAACAATGTTTGCCGTGAAGCGGTTCTTCTCAATTTCCTTGATGTTGCACAAGAATTTAAGACGATTCTCACTTACTGACACGTAACTAAGACTTTCCGAACGAACAAAACTTGCGTACACAGCGATTTTAACAATGTTTGCTGTGAAGCGGTTCTTCTCAATTTCCTTGATGTTGCACAAGAATTTTCGACTTATCTCACTTACTGACACGTAACTAAGACGTTCCGAACGAACAAAACTTGCGTACATAGCGATTTTAACAATGTATGCCGTGAAGCGGTTCTTCTCAATTTCCTTGATGTTGCACAAGAATTTTCGACTTATCTCACTTACTGACACGTAACTAAGACGTTCCGAACGAACAAAACTTGCGTACATAGCGATTTTAACAATGTTTGCCGTGAAGCGGTTCTTCTCAATTTCCTTGATGTTGCACAAGAATTTTAGACGATTCTCACTTACAGACACGTAACTAAGACTTTCCGAACTAACAAAACTTGCGTACACAGCGATTTTAACAATGTTTGCTGTGAAGCGGTTCTTCTCAATTTCCTTGATGTTGCACAAGAATTTTTGACTTATCTCACTTACTGACACGTAACTAAGACGTTCCGAACGAATAAAACTTGCGTACACAGCGATTTTAAAATGTTTGCTGTGAAGCGGTTCTTCTCAATTTCCTTGATGTTGCACAAGAATTTTAGACAAATCTCACTTACTGACACGTAACTAAGACGTTTTGAACGAACAAAACTTGCGTACATATCGATCTCAGCTTTGCGGGTAGAAAAACGTATATCATCAATTTCGTTAACGTTGTACAAGAATTTTCGACTAAACTCACTTGCTGACACGTAACTAAGACGTTCCGAACGAACAAAACTTGCGTACATAGCGATTTTAACAATGTTTGCCGTGAAGCGGTTCTTCCTAATTTCCTTGATGTTGCACAAGTATTTTCGACTAAACCCACTTACTGACACGTAACTAAGACGTTCCGAACGAACAAAATTTGCGTACATAGCGATTTTAACAATGTTTGCCGTGAAGCGGTTCTTCTTAATTTCCTTGATGTAGAACAAGTATTTTCGAATAAACCCACTTACTGACACGTAACTAAGACGTTCCGAACAAACAAAACTTGCGTACATGGCGGAATTAACAACGTAAGCAGAGAAGCGATTATTCTCAATTTCCTTGATGTTGCACAAGAATTTTCGACTTATCTCACTTACTGACACGTAACTAAGACGTTCCGAACGAACAAAACTTGCGTACATAGCGTTTTTAACAATGTATGCCGTGAAGCGGTTCTTCTCAATTTCCTTGATGTTGCACAAGAATTTTAGGCAAATCTCACTTACTGACACGTAACTAAGACGATCCGAACGATCAAAACTTGCGTACATAGCGATCTCAGCTTTGTGCGTAGAAAAACGTATATCATCAATTTCGTTAACGTTGTACAAGAAATTTCGACTAAACTCACTTGCTGACACGTAACTAAGAAGTTCCGAACGAACAAAACTTGCGTACATGGCGATTTTAACAATGTTTGCCGTGAAGCGGTTCTTCTCAATTTCCTTGATGTTACACAAGAATTTTAGACGATTCTCACTTACTGACACGTAACTAAGACTTTCCGAACGAACAAAACTTGCGTACACAGCGATTTTAACAATGTTTGCTGTGAAGCGGTTCTTCTCAATTTCCTTGATGTTGCACAAGAATTTTCGACTTATCTCACTTACTGACACGTAAGACGTTCCGAACGAACAAAACTTGCGTACATAGCGATTTTAACAATGTATGCCGTGAAGTGGTTCTTCTCAATTTCCTTGATGTTGCACAAGAATTTTCGACTTATCTCACTTACTGACACGTAACTAAGACTTTCCGAACGAACAAAACTTGCGTACACAGCGATTTTAACAATGTTTGCGGTGAAGCGGTTCTTCTCAATTTCCTTAATGTTGCACAAGAATTTTCGACTTATCTCACTTACTGACACGTAACTAAGACGTTCCGAACGAACAAAACTTGCGTACACAGCGATTTTAACAATGTTTGCTGTGAAGCGGTTCTTCTCAATTTCCTTGATGTTGCACAAGAATTTTCGACTTATCTCACTTACTGACACGTAACTAAGACGTTCCGAACGAACAAAACTTGCGTACATAGCCATTTTAACAATGTATGCCTAGAAGCGGTTATTCACAATTTCCTTGATGTTGCACAAGAATTTTCGACTAAACTCACTTACTGACACGTAACTAAGACGTTCCGAACGAACAAAACTTGCGTACATAGCGATTTTAACATTGTATGCCGTGAAGCGGTTCTTCTCAATTTCCTTGATGTTGCACAAGAATTTTCGACTTATCTCACTTACTGACACGTAACTAAGACGATCCGAACTATCAAAACTTGCGTACATAGCGATCTCAGCTTTGTGCGTAGAAAAACGTATATCATCAATTTCGTTAACGTTGTACAAGAAATTTTGACTAAACTCACTTACTGACACGTAACTAAGAAGTTCCGAACGAACAAAACTTGCGTACATGGCGATTTTAACAATGTTTGCCGTGAAGCGGTTCTTCTCAATTTCCTTGATGTTGCACAAGAATTTTAGACGATTCTCACTTACTGACACGTAACTAAGACTTTCCGAACGAACAAAACTTGCGTACACAGCGATTTTAACAATGTTTGCTGTGAAGCGGTTCTTCTCAATTTCCTTGATGTTGCACAAGAATTTTCGACTTATCTCACTTACTGACACGTACCTAAGACGTTCCGAACGAACAAAACTTGCGTACATAGCGATTTTAACAATGTATGCCGTGAAGCGGTTCTTCTCAATTTCCTTGATGTTGCACAAGAATTTTCGACTTATCTCACTTACTGACACGTAACTAAGACGTTCCGAACGAACAAAACTTGCGTACATAGCGATTTTAACAATGTTTGCCGTGAAGCGGTTCTTCTCAATTTCCTTGATGTTGCACAAGAATTTTAGACGATTCTCACTTACAGACACGTAACTAAGACTTTCCGAACGAACAAAACTTGCGTACACAGCGATTTTAACAATGTTTGCTGTGAAGCGGTTCTTCTCAATTTCCTTGATGTTGCACAAGAATTTTCGACTTATCTCACTTACTGACACGTAACTAAGACGTTCCGAACGAATAAAACTTGCGTACACAGCGATTTTAAAATGTTTGCTGTGAAGCGGTTCTTCTCAATTTCCTTGATGTTGCACAAGAATTTTAGACAAATCTCACTTACTGACACGTAACTAAGACGTTTTGAACGAACAAAACTTGCGTACATATCGATCTCAGCTTTGCGGGTAGAAAAACGTATATCATCAATTTCGTTAACGTTGTACAAGAATTTTTGACTAAACTCACTTGCTGACACGTAACTAAGACGTCCCGAACGAACAAAACTTGCGTACATAGCGATTTTAACAATGTTTGCCGTGAAGCGGTTCTTCCTAATTTCCTTGATGTTGCACAAGTATTTTCGACTAAACCCACTTACTGACACGTAACTAAGACGTTCCGAACGAACAAAATTTGCGTACATAGCGATTTTAACAATGTTTGCCGTGAAGCGGTTCTTCTTAATTTCCTTGATGTAGAACAAGTATTTTCGAATAAACCCACTTACTGACACGTAACTAAGACGTTCCGAACAAACAAAACTTGCGTACATGGCGGAATTAACAACGTAAGCAGAGAAGCGATTATTCTCAATTTCCTTGATGTTGCACAAGAATTTTCGACTTATCTCACTTACTGACACGTAACTAAGACGTTCCGAACGAACAAAACTTGCGTACATAGCGTTTTTAACAATGTATGCCGTGAAGCGGTTCTTCTCAATTTCCTTGATGTTGTACAAGAATTTTAGGCAAATCTCACTTACTGACACGTAACTAAGACGTTCCGAACGAACAAAACTTGCGTACATAGCGATTTTAACAATGTATGCCGTGAAGCGATTCTTCTCAATTTCCTTGATGTTGCACAAGAATTTTCGACTTATCTCACTTACTGACACGTAACTAAGACGATCCGAACGATCAAAACTTGCGTACATAGCGATCTCAGCTTTGTGCGTAGAAAAACGTATATCATCAATTTCGTTAACGTTGTACAAGAAATTTCGACTAAACTCACTTGCTGACACGTAACTAAGAAGTTCCGAACGAACAAAACTTGCGTACATGGCGATTTTAACAATGTTTGCCGTGAAGCGGTTCTTCTCAATTTCCTTGATGTTGCACAAGAATTTTAGACGATTCTCACTTACTGACACGTAACTAAGACTTTCCGAACGAACAAAACTTGCGTACACAGCGATTTTAACAATGTTTGCTGTGAAGCGGTTCTTCTCAATTTCCTTGATGTTGCACAAGAATTTTCGACTTATCTCACTTACTGACACGTAACTAAGACGTTCCGAACGAACAAAACTTGCGTACATAGCGATTTTAACAATGTATGCCGTGAAGTGGTTCTTCTCAATTTCCTTGATGTTGCACAAGAATTTTCGACTTATCTCACTTACTGACACGTAACTAAGACGTTCCGAACGAACAAAACTTGCGTACATAGCGATTTTAACAATGTATGCCGTGAAGTGGTTCTTCTCAATTTCCTTGATGTTGCACAAAAATTTTCGACTTATCTCACTTACTGACATGTGTGACGTCATAGCCGCACGTCAAAATTTATTTAAACAATATATTTATTGTTAACTCACCCATAGGAGGTGAAAGAAGTAAAGAGCCCTCGAAAATTATTCGTTCAACGCTAACTTCTAACTTATAAAATAGTATTCATACTCTAGGGTCACCCCGTATATAGCCAACGCTCGAACGCGCCAGCGGGTGACGAAGAAATAACTATTATATGAATAAACTATAGGGATAATTAAAACCTTATATTTGCATTGTACAATCGGACAGACAATTCAGACGCTATTGTAATAAATATTATATATATATATATATATATATATATATATATGAGCATATAAGAGATCTAACTTTAAAAGCATTAAATTCAATTGAGAAATACGAGCGAAAAAGAATGAAACATTTAAATACAAATGTAACGCTTTAATATAATAATTTAAGTACACGCACATTTATATGCACATCTTAATATTATATTATGCATATAACATTATATTATATTAATAATTTTCATACTATATTTTATTAATAATCTTCATACACATTTATGCATTTTATATAACATAGCGTTTTATTATTCATAATGCGAAATTAGAAGTATAAGAAATAATATTTTATTCATAAGAGTTTTAAACCGTGCATGGTATGCGGACCGGCCGTCGATCGATATTCTTATCCGCCCGCTCGATAAGATTAGGCCGGACAAATAAGTTGGAATGTTGCGAGAGAACGATATAGCTGTCCTTCTCGCACAGAGATCCCTACCAGCGGCTCTTCCACTTGCCGTTGCTCCCGCCCATGGGTCTCCCACCGACATCAGGAAGTCTAAGGCGAAGCATAGGAAGAATATCCCACCATCTACAAGAGGCGATCCCACTGCAGCATCTCTCCCACCAACACCCGAAGACCGGAGGAGCTCAGTGCAGGTCCGACATCCAGCATTATTAATTCGACGCTCATACGGTTAACACATTACTAACTCTCGTACTACATTTCGTTCTCTGACTCCGTTGCCGTGGCGTTTAGCAGTTAATAATCCGGCGTATTTCAAATCTCGTTTGCGTCGACAAATTCCAGTACAAGTCTTCGAGACTCTTATACCTACTACATTATTGAATAGAGAGTTTACCAGTCGCAAGTCTTACGACTGTAATATTGTTAATTTAACGTCGTGCTACAATAAAGAATATTTTATATTACTCATTGCAATTTATTCGACGACCGGTTGTTCCAACTTCCTTGATCGACCGTCACTCATCGCACGACAGCCGAAATCTTTGGAGGACTGCTAGATAGAAGGGAATTCAGCGTGCTACATAGGCAGTCGCTCTACTATATACATATATATTCAATACGTAAAATCTGGTAAGTTAAGGTACCACTGAATATTGAATGACAAGTTGACATCTTCTGGTCCCGGGTAGACTCGGTGAAATGCAGAGTGACCCAAAAACAATATCTTTTCCATAAATATACTTACCAGTAAAAGAAGTAATTCAATTTAATAACTACTTAAACAATATAGTCGCGTTCTAGAGAGTTACTTAACATCAGTAATATAATTTCCTTTTTTTTATTAACCTCGAATACTGAGACGTGACATATTGAAAATTTGGTGGCAGCGGTGGGATCGCAGAAGCCAACTTGTCATCTTTTTGTGTTAATAATCGTACTTTATTTTCAGAAAGTGAATTGTGCGCGATATAACGTTCAATTTGAGTCTCGGTTAATATTTTTCGGATTTTTCTTAAATCTTTCGCGAGTTGCAGTGTCGCTATTATTTTATTACTAAATAACGATTCGTATTTGATTTTATTAACGTTGCTAGAATTCAGTGATTATTCTCGACTGCGTGTGCTTTGAATGCATTAAACGACATAGTGACATTCTGACGCTGCGAGTATAGAGCGAAATATAGTTCGCTCCTTGCTGCGAAAGAATTTTGAACAATACCTGGTTCTGTGACAGTGTCCTGGTAGCTGGTATATACGCCGCTCGTCACTTGTAACAGGAGCGTTCTCTCTGGTGAGGCAGGATTCCGCACGCTGAGAACGCGAATGTAACACAGACATCAGTGTTTAAATATTTTTATAAAGCTAATAAGACACGCCACGCAGTAGAGAAGTGATTGATTTTAGTAAAAGTGGAAGTTGACTCTTCGAAGTGCCGCAAACTCGAAGCGACGGCTCTGGGCGGATAAGTCGCTCGTCGTTGCTTTAAGCTTTTTTGTGTACATACGATAAACGGAGAGTGGTGAGGCAGGATTCCGCACGCTCTTTCTTGTTCCTTCTCTTTGGTGAGGCAGGATTCCGCACACTGAGATTGGAATAGGATGACGGATATCGTTATGTGGGTAAAATAAGAGCCTCAGAGAGTCGCTACACGAAACTAAAGTTGAATCCTTAAGACATGCCAAAAACGCGTCGCGCAGGAAAGAAATACCAGCTCCGACGCCTATTGAGAGCGCAATTTAGAGAAGCAGCGAATTGTTCCGACGAGTTAAATATTACAGACAATTCGAGTGCCCCATGTCGCGAACGGCTAACTGAGGAAAGAACCTTTGTTTACAAATTAATTCCGATCACGGTCGAACAGTCTCCGTTGCCATATCCAAAAATTCCGGAGAACGACCCGCGTTGCGAATTTTACGCACAGACTCAAATTCGAAGCGTTAGCGCCAGCGACGAATAAAGAAACATATATGCCATTATTGTTTCATATTATACTATTTTGTGTGTTTTATTATACCTTACCCTATAATCACATTGTCTTATTTTTCAGGATATTCTTATATTTTATTATTGCAAAATATATATATACCACAATTACTAGCTTTGACACTATATTTATCATTTGCTTGAGCTTTCTATTTACAATTTGCTACGAGAATTATAAAGTAACTTGAAAAAAAAAGAAAAACCATAAAAACATTCTTGTTTTATTATCATAGTATTACATGCACATATACATATTTCTTTTATTATACTGCTATTATATTCTTACAATTTTGTTTAACCACTATATAATTTTTGTCATTATCTATGTACTAATTTATCACACTGTCTTTATTTTATTGTACTATATCACATTCTTGCAGGATTAAGAAACCATAGCATATATATGCTATTTAACCGTATGTATTACCATAAATTTTCACATTATTAAAATTACTACTTTTATAATTGTTGTGCTAAGAACGATTAGAGCCGATAACTATTTTAAAATCGCGTATACCGAGTTATGGCCCAATTTACAAGATCGCACGGTACAGTAAGCGTCGACCCGGAAATTGAAAAGAAGCAAAAATACGTGGAAGACCGTGAAAAACAATCGCATTCGAAAATGTCGCTTAAAGAACGGGAAGAAACAGCCAAACGCCCTAACGAGTCAATAGACGCAAATTCGTTATTCGACGTCCTTTCAAAAATCCAAACAGAATTATCACAATTACGCAGATTACCGGAGCAAGTGAGCAATCTTGAACAGCGCGTGAATGAAGCTTCCCGCGCCGCGTCCGCATACGATGAATTCGCCAACCCGCCGGAACAGGAAGAACCTCCCGTAATCATGCCGACCTTAAAAATAAAAGATGTCGTTGCAAATATTCCCCCGTTTAACGGTTATAAAATTTCGATCTTCCAGTTCGCCCGAGCATGCGAACGTGCCCGCGATTTACTACCGTCCGTACAAGAGCCACAACTCGTACAGTTTATTATTAACAAAATTGAAGGCGACGCGTATCAAGTCATTGAAGGAAACATATATACGCGCGTCGTAGATTTATTAGACAAATTAAAGAATATTTTTGCTCCGAATAAATCCGTAGCACAATACCGCGGAGAATTAGCCAACGCGTATAAGATGCCAAACGAGACAGTCTTGAAATACGCGGGTAGAATTAAAGATTTGAAACTCGCCATATTAGACGGAAACAGACGACAGGGCATTAATAACCCTCGTTTATTTAATAACGAAGTTGAAGGAGAGGTCCTAGAAGCTTTCGTAAATGGATTACCCTCTAACGTGATCACGCGAATGGAACACCGAAACATAGGCACCCTAGATGAAGCAATTGAATGGGCTGTCAAAATTACGAGGAATTTGGAAATAGAAAAACAGCGCGAAAGACAGTTTACTCCTCGACAATTCCCCGTTACGCGATCAGACATAAATAACCCAAGACCTCCCGACATAGAACAACCTAAATCAATATTAAAAAACCCTCATAACAATTTTGCTCCGCGACCATGGATTAGACCCTTGATACCGGGACAGCCAGGACCAAACTCCCCTATCGTATGCAATTATTGCAAATATCCCGGACACAAGGCTACTGAATGTCGGAGATTAGCGTATCGAAACGCGACGCAAGCGTCGGGAAACGCGGAGGGCCGCCCGACGGTAAGCGCGACCAAGGAACCGGCCCAAGCGACCGCGCATCCCATAACGATACAAGCGGAGCCATCAACGAGCCAAACTTGAGCATTAACGATAAAAATCAGGGCTCCAATTTTTCTAAAATTCCATTAAAGGAATACGATGACCCGGCATCGGTCATCAGACCAGTAAACGAGGAACCCCTAAATGAAAAAGCCAGTATTGGAATGGCGAACCTAGGACCCAACACGTGTCAACCAAGGATCGCCCTCACTTGCAAAAACTTTAAAGGATACTGCTTTTTTATGATAGACTCGGGATCCTCCGTAAATTTAGTTAAAATAAAAATATTAAAGAATACCCCCATAAACTCAAAAGACACGCTAAGATTAAAAGGCATTTCCGAGAAGCCAATAAGGACATTGGGTTCGGTGGTATTCGAAATTATGGGAAAAGAAACAAAATTTTATGTCGTCAGAGACAATTTCGGTATACCTGCTGACGGCATAATAGGTGCCAGTTTTTTGAAAGATAATAATGCTATCATCGACTACCAACAAGAATGTCTTACCTTTGATAACATACAGGTACCGTTTTACAAAAGAGAAAAGATCATGGTGCCCTCGCGCACTATAGTGGACATTGCGTTCAACATAACAAACCCGGAGAAAAGGGAAGGTTATATTCCTCGAAACGAGCCAACAAAGGGATTATTTCTGGGTGAAGCTCTTGTTAAAAATTCCCGAGGGAAGGGGCATATCAAAGCTTATAATTTAACAGAGCAGAACTACACCATAGAAGTCTATCCCATGCCTCTTGAGGACTACCTTATACCCAGTGACTCCGAGGAGCACATAACTTCGCTGAATTCTTCTATTTTCACGAATCCTATGAGCAATGAAGAGCTCGCCGATAATGGGAAATCTTCAGCTACTAAATTCATAAGCCCAGAAGAGCTAGCCAATAATGGGAAATCTTCCGTTCCAAAAGACCACGAAGGTCTTACCATTACACAAGATGCAACGCCTGCATCTTCGTGCCTCAAACACTCTATTGACACGCTTCCAGGGTCGATAGGACATGAGGATCTTCTACATTCCGAAAATACTAATTCTATGAGCAACGAAGAGCTCGCCAATAATGGGAAATCTTCACCTACTAAATTCAGGAGCCAAGAAGAGCTATCCGAAGACGGGAAATCTTCTAAATCAACCTTGATTCACACTCTTCCAGTTTTACGAGACCAAGAAGGTCCTTTTATTGAACAAGCTGCGCAGCCAGCATTTTCTAGATTTAAAGATACAACTGATCTGCTTCTAGCATCTCCTGTATCTCTCAGTCGTATGGAACGACTTAAACCCATCATAAATACTGAATATTTGAACGAAGAAGAAAAAGACCACGTTGATGCAATACTTAAAGAATACGGAGATTGTTTCCATCTTCCGGGAGAAAGACTCAAGTTCACCCCCGCGGTTAAACATACTATTCCAACTACAGATAACCTACCAATACACGTGAAACAGTATAGGTACCCGCCTGTCCACAAGGAAGAAATAGACAGGCAGGTAACAAAGCTTTTGAAGGATGAAATAATAACGCCTTCAGCATCACCGTTTAACGCTCCTCTATGGATCGTCCCCAAGAAATCTGCGGCCGATGGACAAAAGAAATGGAGGATGGTAATAGACTTCCGAAAGCTGAATGAAAAAACGATAGGAGATGCGTACCCACTGCCTAATATAGTAGAAATATTAGACCAGTTGGGTAGTGCAAAATACTTCTCCATTTTTGACCTCGCACAGGGATTTCACCAGATTCCTATGGCCCCAGAGGATAAAGAGAAGACAGCTTTCTCCACACCGTATGGACATTACGAGTACCAGCGGATGCCTTTCGGTCTGAAAAATGCACCCGCAACATTCCAACGGTTGATGGACAACGTCCTCACCGGATTGCAAGGAAACGAACTATTCGTTTACCTAGACGACATAGTTGTGTATGCAAGATCCTTAGAAGAACACGATATAAAAATCAAAGAATTAATGCAAAGACTAAGAGAAGCAAATCTGCAATTACAGCCCGACAAATGTCAATTCCTAAGGCATGAAGTAGCTTACCTAGGGCATATTATCGGATCAGATGGAGTAAAACCAGATCCTAATAAAATCATCGCAGTCCAACATTTCCCGAAACCAAGGAATCATAAAAACATTAAGCAATTCTTGGGTCTAGTGGGATACTACCGCCGATTCATTAGGGACTTTTCAAAAATCGCAAAACCTCTCACGGATTTATTAAAGAAAGATAAGCCTTTTGTATGGACACCGTCGCAAGAAGCAGCATTTGACAAACTAACGCATGAATTATTAAAAGAACCTGTTTTGCAATATCCGAACTTTAAAGAGCCATTCTTATTAACTACCGACGCCAGTGGATACGCTATAGGAGGCGTGCTGAGCCAAGGACAGATGGGGAAAGACTTACCTATTTCGTATATTTCTAGGACTTTGAATGAAGCGGAAGGAAGATATTCCACCATAGAAAAGGAGTGCTTAGCCGTAGTCTACAGTGTGACATACTTCCGGCATTATTTATACGGCAGGAAATTTACAATCCTCACAGATCATAAACCACTAGTTTGGCTACATTCGGTCAAGGATCCCAGCTCCCGATTGTGGAAATGGAGACTAAAATTATCAGAGTATGAATATGAAATACAATATAAAACAGGAAAGACTAACGTAGTAGCAGATGCACTTTCTAGAAATCCGCCTATTCCTGACGTTTCCATACTCCCCCTAGTAGAGCCAGACGATAATTCAAACGAATCCCTTTTCTCATACCAGACAGCTACACAACAGTCTAGACCGTCAATCACTTTCTCTTCCAATGATACTAATCACACATTAAATCCTGTTGACCAACAACAAACAACTATCAGAGACTTAAACGACAATGCTTTATTAACTCCACCGGTAACCACGAAAATCCCATCCCAAATCTTCTTCCCTGAAAATCTAAATGAAGATCTGGACAAACGAGAGCAAGAGTTCGACCAAAGCAATTCAGAAACGTCGGAAGAAGATCCAGAAAACGAAAGCGAGAGTAATGAATCTGCGTCTCCACAACCTCGCTCTTCAGGTGAAGAGAACGATTTTAAAATTAATGAAACGCGAGATTCACTGCTTTCCCGAAAGGATAACCATGTCGTTTTTACCACACTCCAAGGACATCCCTACGATAAGGGCGCAAAGGATTATTCAGCAGAAAATAAACTTCCCACGTATAAAGACTTAACTTTCACAAGAGTGAAAATAACGAATTTGAATAGCGGGAAATATTTAATAAATATCCCTATTAAACAAAATGAAAGAGTACAAATAGAACACAGCGACATTATAGATGGAATAAGATCATTAAGGGATGCCATAATAGAACTAAATTTAAAAACCATCAGTATAGCGCAACACGATCTATACGATACAGTTCCATGGATTTTTGTATATAAAAATTTAAAAAGATTCCTTTCAGACTTGCCGATAATAGTAACAGTTTGCAAATCCTTAATAAGATGTCCTGGCCTAGACGAGAGAGCTAACATTATTTACGAAAAACATGCTACGAAGATTGGAGGGCACAAAGGTGTGAATAAAACTTACCATCGAATTAGACAAAACTACTATTGGCCCACGATGAAGAAAGACATACAAGATTACATAAAGAATTGCAGGAATTGCCAAATCAAGAAATTAACAAGAGTAAAAACGAAACAACCCATGATGATCACCGACACCCCAGGAACTGCATTTGATAAAGTATCTATGGACGTAGTAGGACCATTACCAGTAACGAGCCGAAACAATTCTTATATTTTAACTATACAAGACCTTTTAACGAAATATTCAGTTGCCATCCCTATGGAAACAGCAGACTCCTTCTCAATAGCTAACGCCTTTATAAAAGATTTCATATGCATATATGGAGCACCAAGAGCATTATTAACGGACCAAGCTCCGACCTTTTTTACTTCTCTGATGAAAACAATAGCTAGCTACTTTAAAATAAAGCAATGCCGTACGACAGCTTACTACCCGCAATCAAATGGTTCAATTGAACGCTCGCATCACGTATTGACAGAATACTTGAAGATGTACACCAACCGGAATGAGGAATGGGACGAGCACATTAAGCCTGCTATGTTCGCTTACAACACCTCAGTCCACGAAGGAACCAACTATACCCCCTATTCCCTAATTTTTGGACATCTTCCCAGAACTCCATCCTCCTCCGTAGTTCCCGAGGACGTCACTGAACAACCTTATCAAGACTATCTCACTAACCTTTTTGAAACTTTGAAAAACTCACAGGGTCTAGCAAAACAAAACTTGATACAATCAAAAGAAAAGAGTAAAACATATTATGACAGAAAAATTAATATTCAAAATTTTAAAGCTAACGATAAAGTTTATTTATTAAAGGAGCCCACAAAAGGAAAGCTAGATGATCAATATACTGGGCCATATAGAATTTTAGAATTATTACCCATGAACAACGCGAGAATAGATTTCCGTGGAAAACCACGCGTAGTTCACGTGAATAAACTAAAGTTGTGCAAGGGCACATATTTTATAGATCCGGGTTGAAGGAAAACGCAAGAAAGAGAAATTTTGTGAGCGCGGCCTGGACCCCCGGATCCAGTAACTTTAAGATATTTTCATATTATTCTCATATTAGTATTAAAAATCTTTGTTCTAACAACACATATACACATACTTGACACGTCTTGTAACATAAAACAACACGAACAAAATGTATTATTTGCGCATTTATACTCAAATATTGTATTTCTATTTTTAAGGGTTTCCACGTTTTGATACTTACCACATTGATCTCTGGCACATCGGCGATCATAGCGTACGATTGCGGAGGAGCTTATTTGAATGTGACCACTGTGTCCTTGCTACGATCAGGCGAATGTGACATCGAAATCGAAACACCTGCGACCGTAAATACATACATACAGCTATTGCAATTATCCAGTTATGCGCAGACACATATAACGCAATGTAAAATAGAAATCTTAAGAACCATATCTCACTGCGGAATGCACTCGCATATCTCAGCCGTTCATAACGGTTACGCTAGCTACTTGCAGGAAACATCTCGCGCTAGGTGCATTCAGATGCATAAAGAGGGCCTCTTAAAAATAGGAACCGCAGAAATTATTGACGGACTTAAATCAAATCACACGTATTATAGAAGCATCACACTCGCGGGTAAGGTAAACGTAGATGGAACATGTAAAGGTATCCAATACTCGGACTATTACGGCACATGGGATGACGTGATAGTCCAAGCGACTGTAAAAATTTCTTTAAAAGACTCATACGTGCCGGTAAAGTTAAACGCAGGAAAAGTAATGTTAAAATCCGGAACTGTTTGCGAACTATCGGACGAATCCTGCATAGACTCGGACGATGGTTACACTTTTTGGGAAGGAATACCCAATACCGCTTGCGGGTTTGAAGCATACGACGTCTTATATGAAGGCACCTCTATTAAATTTCAAGGCATATTAGATCACCAAAATACCACGATATTCACCTTAGAATCCCAAGACACTACCTTTGCGCTGACACTAACACGAAGACACACGATATGCGGTTACACACTGTATGGCACGGAACACCCGAAACTGTTCATTTTTGAAACGCAGAAAGGAAACATTTTCAAAGTAAGATCAAAAACCTCTGTAACGAACCTAGATTTATTCACGTACGCAAATTCAAAATTTGTATACGTTGAGAAGTATATGAGGAACCAGATTACCTCTTTATACAAAGATATAATTATGCAAAAATGCGAACTAGAGAAACAGGTTATACAAAATACCCTATCTCTTGCTGCTGTTTTACCAGATGAATTCGCCTACCGGGTGATGAAAGCTCCAGGTTACATGGCAGTTACAGCCGGGGAGGGAATTCACATAGTTAAATGTATACCTATAGAGGTTACACTACGGAAAACAAATACGTGCCATGCTGAGTTGCCCGTTATGTTTCGAAACACTTCACTATACATGACACCAAAATCACATATCGTCATAAAACACAGTACACTCAGAGATTGTAATCCTTTACTCCCAATAATATATAACATCGAAGGAACTTGGCTACAATTTAACCCTACTCCTTCCATGATAAATTCTCCTCATGAAATTAAACCATTAACAAAACTCTCTTGGAAATACCTTGCTCCAAAATCACTGGCCACCAGTGGCATTTACTCCCAACAAGACCTTGACGAATTAAGAGACCATATTATGTTCCCTGCGGAAAAGAACGCGGTTTTGCACACCATCGCTCGAGGCTTTACAGGTCAAACTATACAATCCGATACCGTTTCGTTGCAAAATTTATTAGACGAGGGTGCGCTGAATAAAATTTATAACAATACGCTAACCAAAATATGGAACGGTTTTACAACATTTGGTGCGGCGACCGCCGGTATATTCGGAATATTTATAATTATAAGAGTAATAAAAATTGTATTTGACACGCTGATACATGGCTATGCGCTACACGCAGCTTATGGCTGCAGCTTACACTTACTTGGAGCCATTTGGAGCTCCTTTACACATTTATTATTGTATTTAGCGAATAGACCGCAACCGCAACCACAACCACACGTAATTCCCGAAAACCCACCAGAACATATAGACACCAACATAGTACCGAATGCGCCAGCAGAAAACGCGGAACCGCCTACTATACCTATAGTATACACATTTAGAGATCTACGAGACAGATTGGACGAATAAATTTCTTCATAACTTGTTATTCTGAAATTTAAACTAAGGGGGGTGGTGTGACGTCATAGCCGCACGTCAAAATTTATTTAAACAATATATTTATTGTTAACTCACCCATAGGAGGTGAAAGAAGTAAAGAGCCCTCGAAAATTATTCGTTCAACGCTAACTTCTAACTTATAAAATAGTATTCATACTCTAGGGTCACCCCGTATATAGCCAACGCTCGAACGCGCCAGCGGGTGACGAAGAAATAACTATTATATGAATAAACTATAGGGATAATTAAAACCTTATATTTGCATTGTACAATCGGACAGACAATTCAGACGCTATTGTAATAAATATTATATATATATATATATATATATATATATATATGAGCATATAAGAGATCTAACTTTAAAAGCATTAAATTCAATTGAGAAATACGAGCGAAAAAGAATGAAACATTTAAATACAAATGTAACGCTTTAATATAATAATTTAAGTACACGCACATTTATATGCACATCTTAATATTATATTATGCATATAACATTATATTATATTAATAATTTTCATACTATATTTTATTAATAATCTTCATACACATTTATGCATTTTATATAACATAGCGTTTTATTATTCATAATGCGAAATTAGAAGTATAAGAAATAATATTTTATTCATAAGAGTTTTAAACCGTGCATGGTATGCGGACCGGCCGTCGATCGATATTCTTATCCGCCCGCTCGATAAGATTAGGCCGGACAAATAAGTTGGAATGTTGCGAGAGAACGATATAGCTGTCCTTCTCGCACAGAGATCCCTACCAGCGGCTCTTCCACTTGCCGTTGCTCCCGCCCATGGGTCTCCCACCGACATCAGGAAGTCTAAGGCGAAGCATAGGAAGAATATCCCACCATCTACAAGAGGCGATCCCACTGCAGCATCTCTCCCACCAACACCCGAAGACCGGAGGAGCTCAGTGCAGGTCCGACATCCAGCATTATTAATTCGACGCTCATACGGTTAACACATTACTAACTCTCGTACTACATTTCGTTCTCTGACTCCGTTGCCGTGGCGTTTAGCAGTTAATAATCCGGCGTATTTCAAATCTCGTTTGCGTCGACAAATTCCAGTACAAGTCTTCGAGACTCTTATACCTACTACATTATTGAATAGAGAGTTTACCAGTCGCAAGTCTTACGACTGTAATATTGTTAATTTAACGTCGTGCTACAATAAAGAATATTTTATATTACTCATTGCAATTTATTCGACGACCGGTTGTTCCAACTTCCTTGATCGACCGTCACTCATCGCACGACAGCCGAAATCTTTGGAGGACTGCTAGATAGAAGGGAATTCAGCGTGCTACATAGGCAGTCGCTCTACTATATACATATATATTCAATACGTAAAATCTGGTAAGTTAAGGTACCACTGAATATTGAATGACAAGTTGACATCTTCTGGTCCCGGGTAGACTCGGTGAAATGCAGAGTGACCCAAAAACAATATCTTTTCCATAAATATACTTACCAGTAAAAGAAGTAATTCAATTTAATAACTACTTAAACAATATAGTCGCGTTCTAGAGAGTTACTTAACATCAGTAATATAATTTCCTTTTTTTTATTAACCTCGAATACTGAGACGTGACACATGTAACTAAGACGTTCCGAACGAACAAAACTTGCGTACATAGCGATTTTAACAATGTTTGCCGTGAAGCGGTTCTTCTCAATTTCCTTGATGTTGCACAAGAATTTTAGACGATTCTCACTTACAGACACGTAACTAAGACTTTCCGAACGAACAAAACTTGCGTACACAGCGATTTTAACAATGTTTGCGGTGAAGCGGTTCTTCTCAATTTCCTTGATGTTGCACAAGAATTTTCGACTTATCTCACTTACTGACACGTAACTAAGACGTTCCGAACGAACAAAACTTGCGTACACAGCGATTTTAACAATGTTTGCTGTGAAGCGGTTCTTCTCAATTTCCTTGATGTTGCACAAGAATTTTCGACTTATCTCACTTACTGACACGTAACTAAGACGTTCCGAACGAACAAAACTTGCGTACATAGCGATTTTAACAATGTTTGGCGTGAAGCGGTTCTTCTCAATTTCCTTGATGTTACACAAGAATTTTAGACGATTCTCACTTACAGACACGTAACTAAGACTTTCCGAACGAACAAAACTTGCGTACACAGCGATTTTAACAATGTTTGCGGTGAAGCGGTTCTTCTCAATTTCCTTGATGTTGCACAAGAATTTTCGACTTATCTCACTTACTGACACGTAACTAAGACGTTCCGAACGAACAAAACTTGCGTACACAGCGATTTTAACAATGTTTGCTGTGAAGCGGTTCTTCTCAATTTCCTTGATGTTGCACAAGAATTTTCGACTAAACTCACTTACTGACACGTAACTAAGACGTTCCGAACGAACAAAACTTGCGTACATAGCGATTTTAACATTGTATGCCGTGAAGCGGTTCTTCTCAATTTCCTTGATGTTGCACAAGAATTTTCGACTTATCTCACTTACTGACACGTAACTAAGACGTTCCGAACGAACAAAACTTGCGTACATAGCGATTTTAACAATGTATGCCCAGAAGCGGTTATTCACAATTTCCTTGATGTTGCACAAGAATTTTTGATTAATCTCACTTACTGACACGTAACTAAGACGTTCCTAACGAACAAAACTTGCGTACATGGCGATTTTAACAAAATATGCCGAGAAGCGGTTCTTCTCAATTTCCTTTATGTTGCACAAGAATTTTCGACTAAACTCACTTACTGACACGTAACTAAGACGTTCCGAACGAACAAAACTTGCGTACATAGCGATTTTAACAATGTATGCCGTTAAGCGGTTCTTCTCAATTTCCTTGATGTTGCACAAGAATTTTCGACTTATCTCACTTACTGACACGTAACTAAGACGTTCCGAACGAACAAAACTTGCGTACATAGCGATTTTAACAATGTTTGCCGTGAAGCGGTTCTTCTCAATTTCCTTGATGTTACACAAGAATTTTAGACGATTCTCACTTACAGACACGTAACTAAGACTTTCCGAACGAACAAAACTTGCGTACACAGCGATTTTAACAATGTTTGCGGTGAAGCGGTTCTTCTCAATTTCCTTGATGTTGCACAAGAATTTTCGACTTATCTCACTTACTGACACGTAACTAAGACGTTCCGAACGAACAAAACTTGCGTACACAGCGATTTTAACAATGTTTGCTGTGAAGCGGTTCTTCTCAATTTCCTTTATGTTGCACAAGAATTTTCGACTAAACTCACTTACTGACACGTAACTAAGACGTTCCGAACGAACAAAAGTTGCGTACATAGCGATTTTAACATTGTATGCCGTGAAGCGGTTCTTCTCAATTTCCTTGATGTTGCACAAGAATTTTCGACTTATCTCACTTACTGACACGTAACTAAGACGTTCCGAACGAACAAAACTTGCGTACATAGCGATTTTAACAATGTATGCCTAGAAGCGGTTATTCACAATTTCCTTGATGTTGCACAAGAATTTTTGATTAATCTCACTTACTGACACGTAACTAAGACGTTCCTAACGAACAAAACTTGCGTACATGGCGATTTTAACAAAATATGCCGAGAAGCGGTTCTTCTCAATTTCCTTTATGTTGCACAAAAATTTTCGACTAAACTCACTTACTGACACGTAACTAAGACGTTCCGAACGAACAAAACTTGCGTACATAGCGATTTTAACAATGTATGCCGTTAAGCGGTTCTTCTCAATTTCCTTGATGTTGCACAAGAATTTTCGACTTATCTCACTTACTGACACGTAACTAAGACGTTCCGAACGAACAAAACTTGCGTACATAGCGATTTTAACAATGTTTGCCGTGAAGCGGTTCTTCTCAATTTCCTTGATGTTGCACAAGAATTTTAGACGATTCTCACTTACAGACACGTAACTAAGACTTTCCGAACGAACAAAACTTGCGTACACAGCGATTTTAACAATGTTTGCTGTGAAGCGGTTCTTCTCAATTTCCTTGATGTTGCACAAGAATTTTCGACTTATCTCACTTACTGACACGTAACTAAGACGATCCGAACGATCAAAACTTGCGTACATAGCGATCTCAGCTTTGTGCGTAGAAAAACGTATATCATCAATTTCGTTAACGTTGTACAAGAAATTTCGACTAAACTCACTTGCTGACACGTAACTAAGAAGTTCCGAACGAACAAAACTTGCGTACATGGCGATTTTAACAATGTTTGCCGTGAAGCGGTTCTTCTCAATTTCCTTGATGTTGCACAAGAATTTTAGACGATTCTCACTTACTGACACGTAACTAAGACTTTCCGAACGAACAAAACTTGCGTACACAGCGATTTTAACAATGTTTGCTGTGAAGCGGTTCTTCTCAATTTCCTTGATGTTGCACAAGAATTTTCGACTTATCTCACTTACTGACACGTAACTAAGACGTTCCGAACGAACAAAACTTGCGTACATAGCGATTTTAACAATGTATGCCGTGAAGTGGTTCTTCTCAATTTCCTTGATGTTGCACAAGAATTTTCGACTTATCTCACTTACTGACACGTAACTAAGACGTTCCGAACGAACAAAACTTGCGTACATAGCGATTTTAACAATGTTTGCCGTGAAGCGGTTCTTCTCAATTTCCTTGATGTTGCACAAGAATTTTAGACGATTCTCACTTACAGACACGTAACTAAGACTTTCCGAACGAACAAAACTTGCGTACACAGCGATTTTAACAATGTTTGCGGTGAAGCGGTTCTTCTCAATTTCCTTGATGTTGCACAAGAATTTTCGACTTATCTCACTTACTGACACGTAACTAAGACGTTCCGAACGAACAAAACTTGCGTACACAGCGATTTTAACAATGTTTGCTGTGAAGCGGTTCTTCTCAATTTCCTTGATGTTGCACAAGAATTTTCGACTTATCTCACTTACTGACACGTAACTAAGACGTTCCGAACGAACAAAACTTGCGTACATAGCGATTTTAACAATGTATGCCTAGAAGCGGTTATTCACAATTTCCTTGATGTTGCACAAGAATTTTTGATTAATCTCACTTACTGACACGTAACTAAGACGTTCCTAACGAACAAAACTTGCGTACATGGCGATTTTAACAAAATATGCCGAGAAGCGGTTCTTCTCAATTTCCTTTATGTTGCACAAGAATTTTCGACTAAACTCACTTACTGACACGTAACTAAGACGTTCCGAACGAACAAAACTTGCGTACATAGCGATTTTAACATTGTATGCCGTGAAGCGGTTCTTCTCAATTTCCTTGATGTTGCACAAGAATTTTCGACTTATCTCACTTACTGACACGTAACTAAGACGATCCGAACTATCAAAACTTGCGTACATAGCGATCTCAGCTTTGTGCGTAGAAAAACGTATATCATCAATTTCGTTAACGTTGTACAAGAAATTTTGACTAAACTCACTTACTGACACGTAACTAAGAAGTTCCGATCGAACAAAACTTGCGTACATGGCGATTTTAACAATGTTTGCCGTGAAGCGGTTCTTCTCAATTTCCTTGATGTTGCACAAGAATTTTAGACGATTCTCACTTACTGACACGTAACTAAGACTTTCCGAACGAACAAAACTTGCGTACACAGCGATTTTAACAATGTTTGCTGTGAAGCGGTTCTTCTCAATTTCCTTGATGTTGCACAAGAATTTTCGACTTATCACACTTACTGACACGTAACTAAGACGTTCCGAACGAACAAAACTTGCGTACATAGCGATTTTAACAATGTATGCCGTGAAGCGGTTCTTCTCAATTTCCTTGATGTTGCACAAGAATTTTCGACTTATCTCACTTACTGACACGTAACTAAGACGTTCCGAACGAACAAAACTTGCGTACATAGCGATTTTAACAATGTTTGCCGTGAAGCGGTTCTTCTCAATTTCCTTGATGTTGCACAAGAATTTTAGACGATTCTCACTTACTGACACGTAACTAAGACTTTCCGAACGAACAAAACTTGCGTACACAGCGATTGTAACAATGTTTGCTGTGAAGCGGTTCTTCTCAATTTCCTTGATGTTGCACAAGAATTTTCGACTTATCTCACTTACTGACACGTAACTAAGACGTTCCGAACGAACAAAACTTGCGTACATAGCGATTTTAACAATGTATGCCGTGAAGCGGTTCTTCTCAATTTCCTTGATGTTGCACAAGAATTTTCGACTTATCTCACTTACTGACACGTAACTAAGACGTTCCGAACGAACAAAACTTGCGTACATAGCGATTTTAACAATGTTTGCCGTGAAGCGGTTCTTCTCAATTTGCTTGATGTTGGACAAGAATTTTAGACGATTCTCACTTACAGACACGTAACTAAGACTTTCCGAACGAACAAAACTTGCGTAAACAGCGATTTTAACAATGTTTGCTGTGAAATGGTTCTTCTCAATTTCCTTGATATTGCACAAGAATTTTCGACTTATCTCACTTACTGACACGTAACTAAGAAGTTCCGAACGAACAAAACTTGCGTACATGGCGATTTTAACAATGTTTGCCGTGAAGCGGTTCTTCCCAATTTCCTTGATGTTGCACAAGAATTTTAGACGATTCTCACTTACTGACACGTAACTAAGACTTTCCGAACGAACAAAACTTGCGTACACAGCGATTTTAACAATGTTTGCTGTGAAGCGGTTCTTCTCAATTTCCTTGATGTTGCACAAGAATTTTCGACTTATCTCACTTACTGACACGTAACTAAGACGTTCCGAACGAACAAAACTTGCGTACATAGCGATTTTAACAATGTATGCCGTGAAGCGGTTCTTCTCAATTTCCTTGATGTTGCACAAGAATTTTCGACTTATCTCACTTACTGACACGTAACTAAGACGTTCCGAACGAACAAAACTTGCGTACATAGCGATTTTAACAATGTATGCCGTTAAGCGGTTCTTCTCAATTTCCTTGATGTTGCACAAGAATTTTCGACTTATCTCACTTACTGACACGTAACTAAGACGTTCCGAACGAACAAAACTGGCGTACATAGCGATTTTAACAATGTATGCCGTGATCGGTTCTTCTCAATTTCATTGATGTTGCACAAGAATTTTCGACTTATCTCACTTACTGACACGTAACTAAGACGTTCCGAACGAACAAAACTTGCGTACATAGCGAACTCAGCTTTGTGAGCAAAAAAACGTATATGCTCAATTTCCTTGATGTTGCACAAGAATTTTAGACGATTCTCACTTACTGACACGTAACTTAGACGTTCCGAACGAACAAAACTTGCGTACATAACGATCTCAGCTTTGTGCGTAGAAAAACGTATATCATCAATTTCGTTAACGTTGTACAAGAATTTTCGACTAAACTCACTTGCTGACACGTAACTAAGATGTTCCGAACGAACAAAACTTGCGTAAATATCGATTTTAACAATGTATGCCGAGAAGCGATTCTTCTTAATATCTTTGATGTTGCACAAGTATTTTCGACTAAACCCACTTACTGACACGTAACTAAGACGTTCCGAACGAACAAAACTTGCGTAAATACCGATTTTAACAATGTATGCCGAGAAGCGTTTCTTCTCAATATCTTTGATGTTGCACAAGAATTTTCGACTAAACTCACTTACTGACACGTAACTAAGACGTTCGGGAACGAACAAAATTTGCGTACATAGCGATTTTAACAATGTTTGCCGTGAAGCGGTTCTTCTTAATTTCCTTGATGTTGCACAAGTATTTTCGGCTAAACCCACTTACTGACACGTAACTAAGACTTTCCGAACGAACAAAACTTGCGTACATGGCGGAATTAACAACGTAAGCAGAGAAGCGATTATTCTCAATTTTCTTGATGTTGCACAAGAATTTTCGACTAAACTCACTTACTGACACGTAACTAAGACGTTCCGAACGAATAAAACTTGCGTACATGGCGGATTTAACAACGTAAGCCGAGAAGCGATTATCCTCAATTTTCTTGGTGTTGCACAAGAATTTTCGACTAAACTCACTTACTGACACGTAACTAAGACGTTCCGAACGAACAAAACTTGCGTACATAGCGATTTTAACAATGTATGCCGAGCAGCGGTTCTTCTCAATTTCCTTGATGTTGCACAACAATTTTCGACTAAACTCACTTACTGACACGTAACTAAGACGTTTTGAACGAACAAAACTCGCGTACATAGCGATCTCAGCTTTGTGCGTAGAAAAACGTATATCATCAATTTGGTTATCGTTGTACAAGAATTTTCGACTAAACTCGCTTGCTGACACGTAACTAAGACGTTCCGAACGAACAAAACTTGCGTACATAGCGATTTTAACAATGTTTGCCGTGATGCGTTTCTTCTCAATTTCCTTGATGTTGCACAAGAATTTTAGACGATTCTCACTTACTGACACGTAACTAAGACGTTCCAAACGAATAAAACTTGCGTACACAGCGATTTTAACAATGTTTGCCGTGAAGCGGTTCTTCTTAATTTCCTTGATGTTGCACAAGTATTTTCGACTAAACCCACTTACTGACACGTAATTAAGACGTTCCGAACGAACAAAACTTGCGTACATGGCGGAATTAACAACGTAAGCAGAGAAGCGATTATTCTCAATTTTCTTGATGTTGCACAAGAATTTTCGACTAAACTCACTTACTGACACGTAACTAAGACGTTCCGAACGAACAAATCTTGCGTACATAGCGATTTTAACAATGTATGCCGTAAAGCGGTTCTTCTCAATTTCCTTGATGTTGCACAAGAATTTTCGACTTATCTCACTTACTGACACGTAACTAAGACGTTCCGAACGAACAAAACTTGCGTACATAGCGATTTTAACAATGTATGCCGTGAAGCGGGTCTTCTCAATTTCATTGATGTTGCACAAGAATTTTCGACTTATCTCACTTACTGACACGTAACTAAGACGTTCCGAACGAACAAAACTTGCGTACATAGCGAACTCAGCTTTGTGAGCAAAAAAACATATATGCTCAATTTCCTTGATGTTGCACAAGAATTTTCGACTAAACTCACTTACTGACACGTAACTAAGACGTTCCGAACGAACAAAACTTGCGTACATAGCGATTTTAACAATGTATGCCGAGAAGCGGTTCTTCTCAATTTCCTTGATGTTGCACAAGAATTTTAGACGATTCTCACTTACTGACACGTAACTTAGACGTTCCGAACGAACAAAACTTGCGTACATAACGATCTCAGATTTGTGCGTAGAAAAACGTATATCATCAATTTCGTTAACGTTGTACAAGAATTTTCGACTAAACTCACTTGCTGACACGTAACTAAGACGTTCCGAACGAACAAAGCTTGCGTACATCGCGATTTTAACAATGTATGCCGAGCAGCGGTTCTTCTCAATTTCCTTGATGTTGCACAACAATTTTCGACTAAACTCACTTACTGACACGTAACTAAGACGTTTTGAACGAACAAAACTCGCATACATAGCGATCTCAGCTTTGTGCGTAGAAAAACGTATATCAACAATTTGGTTAACGTTGTACAAGAATTTTCGACTAAACTCACTTGCTGACACGTAACTAAGACGTTCCGAACGAACAAAACTTGCGTACATAGCGATTTTAACAATGTTTGCCGTGATGTGTTTCTTCTCAATTTCCTTGATGTTGCACAAGAATTTTAGACGATTCTCACTTACTGACACGTAACTAAGACGTTCCAAACGAATAAAACTTGCGTACACAGCGATTTTAACAATGTTTGCCGTGAAGCGGTTCTTCTTAATTTCCTTGATGTTGCACAAGTATTTTCGATTAAACCCACTTACTGACACGTAATTAAGACGTTCCGAACGAACAAAACTTGCGTACATGGCGGAATTAACAACGTAAGCAGAGAAGCGATTATTCTCAATTTTCTTGATGTTGCACAAGAATTTTCAACTAAACTCACTTACTGACACGTAACTAAGACGTTCCGAACGAACAAAACTTGCGTACATGGCGGATTTAACAACGTAAGCCGAGAAGCGATTATTCTCAATTTTCTTGATGTTGCACAAGAATTTTCGACTAAACTCACTTACTGACAGGTAACTAAGACGTTCCGAACGAACAAAACTTGCATACATAGCGATTCTAACAATGTATGCCGTGAAGCGGTTCTTCTCAATTTCCTTGATGTTGCACAAGAATTTTCGACTTATCTCACTTACTGACACGTAACTAAGACGTTCCGAACGAACAAAACTGGCGTACATAGCGATTTTAACAATGTATGCCGTGATCGGTTCTTCTCAATTTCATTGATGTTGCACAAGAATTTTCGACTTATCTCACTTACTGACACGTAACTAAGACGTTCCGAACGAACAAAACTTGCGTACATAGCGATTTTAACAATGTATGCCGAGAAGCGGTTCTTCTCAATTTCCTTGATGTTGCACAAGAATTTTAGACGATTCTCACTTACTGACACGTAACTAAGACGTTTTGAACGAACAAAACTCGCGTACATAGCGATCTCAGCTTTGTGCGTAGAAAAACGTATATCATCAATTTGGTTAACGTTGTACAAGAATTTTCGACTAAACTCACTTGCTGACACGTAACTAAGACGTTCCGAACGAACAAAACTTGCGTACATAGCGATTTTAACAATGTATGCCGAGCAGCGGTTCTTCTCAATTTTCTTGATGTTGCACAAGAATTTTCGACTAAACTCACTTGCTGACACGTAACTAAGACGTTCCGAACGAACAAAACTTGCGTACATAGCGATTTTAACAATGTATGCCGTGAAGCGGTTCTTCTCAATTTCCTAGATGTTGCACAAGAATTTTCGAATAAACTCACTTACTGACACGTAACTAAGACGTTCCGAACGAACAAAACTTGCGTACATAGCGATTTTAACAATGTATGCCGTGAAGCGGTTCTTCTCAATTTCCTTGATGTTGCACAAGAATTTTAGACAAATCTCACTTACTGACACGTAACTAAGACGTTCCGAACGATCAAAACTTGCGTACATAACGATCTCAGCTTTGTGCGCAGAAAAACGTATATCCTCAATTTTTTTAACGTTGTACAAGAATTTTAGACAAATCTCACTTATTGACACGTAACTAAGCCGTTCCGAACGAGCAAAACTTACGTACATAGCGATTTTAACAATGTATGCCGTGAAGCGGTGCTTCTCAATTTCCTTGGTGTTGCACAAGAATTTTAGACAAATCTCACTTACTGACACGTAACTAAGACGTTCCGAACGATCAAAACTTGCGTACATAACGATCTCAGCTTTGTGCGCAGAAAAACGTATATCCTCAATTTTTTTAACGTTGTACAAGAATTTTAGATAAATCTCACTTATTGACACGTAACTAAGCCGTTCCGAACGAACAAAACTTGCGTACATAGCGATTTTAACAATGTATGCCGTGAAGCGGTTCTTCTCAATTTCCTAGTGTCACGTCCCAGTATTCGAAGTTTACAAAAAAAACTATTCTCTATTTTAAGAACATGAACACATAATACTAATTGTAGTAATAAATCTGAGTAGTATTTATTAATTATTTTTAGTGTAAATTTTCTTTATAAATGAGATATTTTATTTTGTTTTTCGGTCACCCTGCAGTTCACCGGGTCTACCGGGGACCATAAGACTAATAACCCGTCAACGATTGTGTAAAATTAATAAGTAATATTCCCTCTTACCCTTTATGATTATATGTGTTAACGATTGATATGATGGATTCTCTCTGTAGCTGGTCCTCCAAATTGATTACTGATAAGCGCCCTTAGTTATTGTAATGACGGCTAATTCAGGATGAGTTGGTAACCAGATGTTGAAATAATTGATAGAATTATGTAGAATAAAAGCACTTTATTTTATATTTAAATTGAGTTAAGCAATTAATATTACTAGCGTCTGCTAACGCTAGAGAAACTAAGTACAAGAATAGGAGTCTTATGACTGTGAATTCGGAGCTTGTCGATGCGTACACCGGACTACTATGTTGAAGAGCTAGTGGTATTAGCTGTTCGAAGTTTGAAATAGTAATGCTGGATGTTCGGCTCTCACTGAGCTCCTCCGGTCTTCGGGTGTTGGTGGGAGAGATGCTGCAGTGGGATCGCCCTTGGTAGATGGTGGGATATTCTTCTTATGCTTCGCCTAAGACTTCCTGATGTTGGTGGGAGACCCATGGGCGGGAGCAATGGCAAGTGGAAGAGCCGCTGGTAGGGATCTCTGTGCGAGAAGGACAGCTATATCGTTCCCTCGCAACATTCCAACTTGTTTGTCCGGCTTAATCTTATCGAGCGGGCGGATAAGAATATCGATCGACGGCCGGTCCGCATACCTTGTACAGTATAAGGCTCTTATAAAATATTGCATTGAATAAAATATTATTTCTTATATGCTTAATTCCTTATTACTACCTATAATGCGATTACAAAATGCTACGTTATATAGAATACATGTACGCGTTGCATAGCGTATTAGTACGGGTATAATTTCGTATAAAGTTATAAAGATGTAATAATAATGTGTAAAAGGTATAAAATTCTTAATATTAATGTGTGGATATATAAATGCTTGTGTACTTAATAATTAAAGCGTGTCACGGGATGCGTCGTTCTTAGTTAATAATATTACATTTGCATTGCTCTTTGCCTTAAGCTTCCAGCATGCATTTCTTAAGATTATCGATTGACGGCGGACTTGCATTTCCGCGCGCAGTCTAAAACTCTTATAATGCTTAGGAATAAAATATTCCCTACTGAATATTCTATTAATACTGAATTATTCTAATATTATATATAATCTTACGCTACTTAAACTAGAGTGTGAGTATAAAATCTTGGGGATATTGAAGTTTTCGCAATATGTAAATCGTACTTCTATTCTGATACATGACTTTTTGATATACCGGGTGTTCAAGAAATATTGATGTAGAATATTTATACGTTGTTTTCCGTTACGATATACAATTTTTACCTTGTGATTATATGTATGGATACTTGTACGTGTGTTCTATGTATGTAGTCCATATACAGGGTGGACATAAGTACTAATGCTAATTTCTAATTGCTCTCTTTACTAAATGAGCAACTTTCTTCCTATATACTGATACTCGCATAATGATTGACTCGTATAGTTTTATATAGGGTGTCTAATAAATACGTATATGTTCTTCCCAAGTTATTATAATGAATTTTATAATTGATCTTGCTCTATTAGCATCCCTTGAGTAAGTCTGATGAGGATTTATTGTTTAAAAAAAAATAAAATTGTGCGACTGAGACGTCACACCACCCCCCTTAAGTGCAAATTTCGGAGTGGAAATATTTCATGGAGAATTTTGCTCATCCAGTCTGGCACGCATGTCTCTAAATGTATAAACGATAGGTATCGGATGTGTGTCATTGACGGCTGGTGCGTTAGGTACAGTTTCTATGTTCGGTTGTTCTGGCGGGTTCTGTGGAATTACATTTGGTTGTGGCTGTGGCCTATTGGCCAAATATAGCAATAAATGTGTAAAGGAACTCCAGATGGCTCCGAGTAAATGCAAGCTACAGCCATATGCCGCATGCAAAGCATAACCGTGAATCAGTGTGTCAAATACAATCTTTATTATTCTTATTATTATAAAAATGCCGAATACGCCGGCAGTTGCCGCACCAAATGTTGTAAAACCGTTCCATATTTTAGTTAGCGTGTTGTTATAAATTTTATTCAGCGCATTTTCGTCTAATAAATTTTGCAATGAAACGGTATCGGATTGTATTGTTTGACCTGTAAAGCCTCGAGCGATGGTATGCAGAACCGCGTTCTTTTCCGCGGGGAACATAATGTGGTCTCTTAATTCGTCAAGGTCTTGTTGGGAGTAAATGCCACTGGTGGCTAGTGATTTTGGCGCAAGGTATTTCCAAGAGAGTTTCGTTAATGGTTTGATTTCATGAGGAGAATTTATCATGGAAGGAGTAGGGTTGAATTGTAGCCAAGTTCCTTCGATATTGTATATTACTGGAAGTAAAGGATTACAATCTTTAAGTGTACTGTGTTTTATGACTATATGTGATTTTGGTGTCATGTATAACGAAGCGTTCCGAAACATAACGGGCAATTCAGTATGGCACGTATTTGTTTTCCGTAGTGTAACCTCTATGGGTATACATTTAACTATGTGAATTCCCTCCCCGGCTGTGACTGCCATGTAACCTGGAGCTTTCATCACCCGGTAGGCGAATTCATCTGGTAAAACAGCAGCAAGAGATAGGGTATTTTGTATAACCTGTTTCTCTAGTTCGCATTTTTGTATAATTATATCCTTGTATAAAGAAGTAATCTGATTCCTCATATACTTCTCAACGTATACAAATTTTGAATTTGCGTACGTGAATAAGTCTAGGTTCGTCACAGAGGTTTTAGATCTTACTTTGAAAATGTTTCCCTTTTGTGTTTCAAAAATAAACAGTTTCGGATGTTCTGTGCCATACAGTGTATAACCGCATATCGTGTGCCTTCGTGTTAGTGTCAGTGCAAAAGTGATGTCTTGAGATTCTAGTGTGAATATTGTGGTATTTTGGCGATCTAATATGCCTTGAAATTTAATAGAGGTGCCTTCATATAAGACGTCGTATGCTTCAAACCCGCAAGCGGTATTGGGTATTCCTTCCCAAAAAGTGTAACCATCGTCCGAGTCTATGCAGGATTCGTCCGATAGTTCGCAAACAGTTCCGGATTTTAACATTACTTTTCCCGCGTTTAATTTTACTGGTACGTATGAGTCTTTTAGAGAAATTTTTACTGTCGCTTGGACTATCACGTCATCCCATGTGCCGTAATAGTCCGAGTATTGGATGCCTTTACAGGTTCCATCTACGTTTACTTTACCCGCGAGCGTGACGCTTCTATAATACGTGCGATTCGATTTAAGTCCGTCAATAATTTCTGCGGTTCCTATCTTTAAGAGGCCCTCTTTATGCATCTGAATGCACCTAGCGCGAGATGTTTCCTGCAAGTAGCTAGCGTAACCGTTATGAACGGCTGAGATATGCGAGTGCATTCCGCAGTGAGATATGGTTCTTAAGATTTCTATTTTACATTGCGTTATATGTGTCTGCGCATAACTTGATAATTGCAACAGCTGTATATATGTATTTACGGTCGCAGGTGTTTCGACTTCGATGTCACATTCGCCTGATCGAAGCAAGGACACAGTGGTCACGTTCAAATAGGCTCCTCCACAATCGTACGCTATGATTGCCGATGTGCCAGAGAGCAATGTGGTAAGTATCAAAACGTGGAAACCCTTAAAAATAGAAATATGATATTTAAGTATAAAATACGAGAGTAATATGGGTTGTTTGTGTTGTTTTATGTTACAAAATGTGTCAAGTATGTGTGTATGTGTCGTTAGAACAAAGTTTAAAATATTTTAAAATTACTGGATCCGGGGGTCCAGGCCGCGCTCACAAAATTTCTCTTCCTTGCGTTTTCCTTCATTCCGGATCTATAAAATATGTGCCTTTGCACAATTTTAGTTTATTCACGTGAACTACGCGTGGTTTTCCACGGAAGTCTATTCTCGCGTTGTTCATTGGTAATAATTCTAAAATTCTATATGGCCCAGTATATTGATCATCTAGCTTTCCCTTTGTGGGCTCCTTTAATAAATAAACTTTATCGTTAGCTTTAAAATTTTGAATATTGATTTTTCTATCATAATATGTTTTACTCTTTTCTTTTGATTGTATCAAGTTTTGTTTTGCTAGACCCTGTGAGTTTTTCAAAGTTTCAAAAAGGTTAGTGAGATAATCCTGATAAGGCTGTTCAGTGATGTCCTCGGGAACTACGGAGGAAGATGGAGTTCTGGGAAGATGTCCAAAAATTAGGGAATAAGGAGTATAGCTGGTTCCTTCGTGGACTGATGTATTGTAAGCAAACATGGCAGGCTTAATGTGCTCGTCCCATTCCTCATTCCGGTTGGTGTACATCTTCAAGTATTCTGTCAATACGTGATGTGAGCGTTCAATTGAACCATTTGATTGCGGGTAGTAAGCTGTCGTACGGCATTGCTTTATTTTAAAGTAGCTAGCTATTGTTTTCATCAGAGAAGTAAAAAAGGTCGGAGCTTGGTCCGTTAATAATGCTCTTGGTGCTCCATATATGCATATGAAATCTTTTATAAAGGCGTTAGCTATTGAGAAGGAGTCTGCTGTTTCCATAGGGATGGCAACTGAATATTTCGTTAAAAGGTCTTGTATAGTTAAAATATAAGAATTGTTTCGGCTCGTTACTGGCAATGGTCCTACTACGTCTATAGATACTTTATCAAATGCAGTTCCTGGGGTGTCAGTGATCATCATGGGTTGTTTCGTTTTTACTCTTGTTAATTTCTTGATTTGGCAATTCCTGCAATTCTTTATGTAATCTTGTATGTCTTTCTTCATTGTGGGCCAATAGTAGTTTTGTCTAATTCGATGGTAAGTTTTATTCACACCTTTGTGTCCTCCAATCTTCGTAGCATGTTTTTCATAGATGATGTTAGCTCTCTCTTCTAGGCCAGGACATCTTATTAAAGATTTGCAAACTGTTACTATTATTGGTAAGTCTGAAAGGAATCTTTTTAAATTTTTATATACAAAAATCCATGGAACTGTATCGTATAGGTCGTGTTGCGCTATACTGATGGTTTTTAGATTTAGTTCTGTTATGGCATCCCTCAACGATTTTATTCCGTCTATAATGTCATTGTGTTCTATCTGCACTCTTTCATTTTGTTTAATAGGGATGTTTATTAAATATTTCCCGCTATTCAAATTCGTTATTTTTACTCTTGTGAAAGTTAAGTCTTTGTACGTGGGAAGTTTATTTTCTGCTGAATAATCCTTTGCGCCCTTATCGTAGGGATGTCCTTGGAGTGTGGTGAAAACAACATGGTTATCCTTTCGGGAAAGCAGTGAATCTCGCGTTTCATTAATTTTAAAATCGTTCTCTTCACCTGAAGAGCGAGGTTGTGGAGATGCAGATTCATCACTCTCGCTCTCGTTTTCTGGATCTTCTTCCGACGTCTCTGAATTGCTTTGGTCGAACTCTTGCTCTCGTTTGTCTAGATCTTCGTTTAGATTTTCAGGGAAGAAAATTTGGGATGGGATTTTTGTGGTTACCGGTGGAGTTAATAAAGCATTGTCGTTTAAGTCTCTGATAATTGTTTGTTGTTGGTTAACAGGATTTAATGTGTGGTTAGTATCATTAGAAGAGAAAGTGATTGACGGTCTAGACTGTTGCGTAGCTGTCTGGTATGAGAAAAGGGATTCGTTTGAATTGTCGTCTGGCTCTACTAGGGGGAGTATGGAAACGTCAGGAATAGGTGGATTTCTAGAAAGTGCATCTGCTACTACGTTAGTCTTTCCTGTTTTATATTGTATTTCATATTCGTACTCTGATAATTTTAGTCTCCATTTCCACAATCGGGAGCTGGGATCCTTGACCGAATGTAGCCAAACTAGTGGTTTATGATCTGTGAGGATTGTAAATTTCCTGCCGTATAAATAATGCCGGAAGTATGTCACACAGTAGACTACGGCTAGGCACTCTTTTTCTATGGTGGAATATCTTCCTTCCGCTTCATTCAAAGTCCTAGAAATATATGAAATAGGTAAGTCTTTCCCTATCTGTCCTTGGCTCAGCACGCCTCCTATAGCGTATCCACTGGCGTCGGTAGTTAATAAGAATGGCTCTCTAAAGTTCGGATATTGCAAAACGGGTTCTTTTAATAATTCATGCGTTAGTTCGTCAAATGCTGCTTCTTGCGACGGTGTCCATACAAAAGGCTTATCTTTCTTTAATAAATCCGTGAGAGGTTTTGCGATTTTTGAAAAGTCCCTAACGAATCGGCGGTAGTATCCCACAAGACCCAAGAATTGCTTAATGTTTTTATGATTTCTTGGTTTTGGAAAATGTTGGACTGCGATAATCTTATTTGGATCTGGTTTTACTCCATCTGATCCGATAATATGTCCTAAATAAACTACTTCGTGCCTTAAAAATTGGCATTTGTCGGGCTGTAATTGCAGATTTGCTTCTCTTAGTCTTTGCATTAACTCCTTAATTTTTATATCGTGTTCTTCCAGAGATCTTGCATAAACAACTATGTCGTCCAGGTAAACGAATAGTTCGTTTCCTTGCAATCCGGTGAGGACGTTGTCCATCAACCGTTGGAATGTTGCGGGTGCATTTTTCAGACCGAAAGGCATCCGCTGGTACTCGTAATGTCCATACGGTGTGGAGAAAGCTGTCTTCTCTTTATCCTCTGGGGCCATAGGAATCTGGTGAAATCCCTGTGCGAGGTCAAAAATGGAGAAGTATTTTGCACTACCCAACTGGTCTAATATTTCTACTATATTAGGCAGTGGGTACGCATCTCCTATCGTTTTTTCATTCAGCTTTCGGAAGTCTATTACCATCCTCCATTTCTTTTGTCCATCGGCCGCAGATTTCTTGGGGACGATCCATAGAGGAGCGTTATACGGTGATGCTGAAGGCGTTATTATTTCATCCTTCAAAAGCTTTGTTACCTGCCTGTCTATTTCTTCCTTGTGGACAGGCGGGTACCTATACTGTTTCACGTGTATTGGTAGGTTATCTGTAGTTGGAATAGTATGTTTAACCGCGGGGGTGAACTTGAGTCTTTCTCCCGGAAGATGGAAACAATCTCCGTATTCTTTAAGTATTGCATCAACGTGGTCTTTTTCTTCTTCGTTCAAATATTCAGTATTTATGATGGGTTTAAGTCGTTCCATACGACTGAGAGATACAGGAGATGCTAGAAGCATATCAGTTGTATCTTTAAGTCTAGAAAATGCTGGCTGCGCAGCTTGTTCAATGAAGGGACCTTCTTGGTCTCGTGAAACTGGAAGAGTATGAATCAAGGTTGATTTAGAAGATTTCCCGTCTTCGGATAGCTCTCCTTGGCTCCTGAATTTAGTAGGCGAAGATTTCCCATTTTTGGCGAGCTCTTCGTTGCTCATAGGATTCACGAAAATAGAAGAATTCAGCGAAGTTAGGTGCTCCTCGGAGTCACTGGGTATAAGATAGTCCTCAAGAGGCATGGGATAGACTTCTATGGTGTAGTTCTGCTCTGTTAAATTATAAGCTTTGATATGCCCCTTCCCTCGGGAATTTTTAACAAGAGCTTCACCCAGAAATAATCCCTTCGTTGGCTCGTTCCGAGGAATATAACCTTCCCTTCTTTCCGGGTTTGTTATATTGAACGCAATGTCCACTATAGTGCGCGAGGGCACCATGATCTCTTCTCTTTTGTAAAACGGTACTTGTATGCTATCAAAAGTAAGACATTTTTGTTGGTAATTGATGATAGCATTATTATCTTTCAAAAAACTGGCACCTATTATACCGTCAGCGGGTATACCGAAATTGTCTCTGACGACATAAAATTTTGTTTCTTTCCCCATAATTTCGAATACCACTGAACCTAATGTCCTTATTGGCTTTTCGGAAATGCCTTTTAATCTTAGCGTGTCTTTTGAGTTTATGGGGGTATTCTTTAATATTTTTATTTTAACTAGATTTACGGAGGATCCCGAGTCTATCATAAAAAAGCAGTATCCTTTAAAGTTTTTGCAAGTGAGGGCGATCCTTGGTTGACACGTGTTGGGTCCTAGGTTCGCCATTCCGATGCTGGCTTTTTCATCTAGGGGTTCCTCGTTCACTGGTCTGATGACCGACGCTGGGTCATCGTATTCCTTTAATGGAATTTTAGAAAAAGTAGAGCCTTGATTTTTATCGTTAGTGTTCAAGTTTGGCTCGTTGATGGCTCCGCTTGTATCGTTATGGGATGCGCGGTCGCTTGGGCCGGTTCCTTGGTCGCGCTTACCGTCGGGCGGCCCTCCGCGTTTCCCGACGCTTGCGTTGCGTTTCGATACGCTAGTTTCCGGCACTCTGCTACCTTATGTCCTGGAAGTTTGCAATAATTGCAACTGCCAGGGGAATTCGGTCCTGGTTGACCGGGTATTAAGGGGCGGATCCACGGTCGCGGAACGAAATTATTGTTAGGATTTTTTAATATTGACCTAGGTTGCTCTACTTCCGGAGGTTTCTGGTTACCTAAGTCCGAACGCGTTACGGGGAATTGTCGTGGCAAATTCTGCCGTTCGCGTTGCTTTTCAACTTCTAAATTCTTTGAAATTTTGACGGCCCATTCTATGGCCTCATCTAATGTAGCAATATTTCTATATTCCATGCGGGTGATAACGTTGGAAGGTAGGCCATTAATAAATGCTTCGAGGACTTCCTCCTCGACCTCGTTATGGAACCCGCGATGGTTCTTTCCTTGTCGCCTATTTCCATCTAATATTGCCGTTCTCAAATCTTTAATTTTTCCGGCATATTTTAAAATCGTTTCATTGGGTAGTTTATACACATTGGCCAATTCTCCGCGATATTGTGCAACTGATTTATTTGGGGCAAAAATAGTTTTTAACTTATCTAAGAGATCTACGACGCGCACGTATACGCTTCCTTCGACCACCTGGTACGCGTCGCCTTCGATTTTGTTCATAATGAACTGCACTAATTGCGGTTCTTGCGCTGGGGATAATAAGTCTCGTGCTCGTTCGCATGCTCGAGCGAATTGGAAAATAGAAATTCTATAACCGTTAAACGGGGGAATGTTTGCGACTACGTCTTTTATTTTCAGAGCTGGCATTGTCACGGGTGGTACGTCTTCGGGTACTAAATTGTCGGCGCATTCGTCGTATGCGGACGCGGCGCGGGAAGCTTCATTCACGCGCTGTTCGAGATTGCTCACTTGCTCTGGTAATCCGCGTAGTCGCGATAGTTCCGTTTGAATTTTTGATAGGACGTCGAATAGGGAATTCGCGTCTATATGTTCGGTTGGTTTCTCGCGATCACCTATGGTTTTTTGCTTTTTATCGGTATCTGAGTCAGCGCTTACCGAGCTGTGCGATCTCGTATTATGAGCCATTGTAAAATAAAAATTTTCTCCCTCTCTTTTTTTTTTTTTTTTTTAAAGGTTTACTTCTGCTCCAGTTTCAGGACTTATTTCTGCTCCTGTTTCGGTTGACTGGATGTATGTGTATATATTAATGGTCGTTGAACCGTCGTTGTTATTACGGGAATTTATTAACTCGGGGTTTAATGAAAACAGGCTATACTTTTCAAAGCACTCAATGCATATAAATCCGGGTCGCGCGACGGTCAGACGTACGCGACACCGTTGACAACTAATTCCGAGCGGCGTTCCGTTTACCGTGAGGGTGTGTCTAAATATCTTATGCCATTTTACTTGTTCAATCGGGGGTAAATTCTGATGGCAATTATAGCAGAGAGCGGCAGTAGTTATATGGTGAATATAACCGGTGCCCCTTTGACAAATAAACATTGGTTCTATTGCGGAGCCCTCTTGTGCATTAATTGGCGTTTCGTAGTTTCTTGGTATTCTCGGAGTCATGCGTAATACCGGAATTATATTAGAGGTCAAAATAATGACTTGACTAGCCTGTAGATACAATGCGCAATAATACAAACTTTGGTACAATGAAAACTACGTAATGATTTAACAAAGTTATAAGAATGTAATAGTAATATAATAGGGAAAATATGTATATTTGCATATAGTAAGATATAAATGGAACGATAATATTTTGTGAATTTTCTGAGATTTTTCTTATAAATGCTCGTAATAAAATTATAAATAATAAAACTCAAGTTAATATTGAATATAGTAAATGATATATATATATTTTGTAATAAAATGTTCTTAACTTCTAGAGAATACACATATATATCTATTTTGCAATTATTCCACGTCCTCACCGTGGATTTCGATATTTATTACTACGGTGTCGTCGTCTTCGTAATATACTGCTTCGGCTAAATCAGGGTCTTCCTGATACTCATTAAATTTAGTAAGGCACTCGTAGCATTCCTCCCCGAATCGAAGCTCTGTTAACAGCTTTTGACAATTTTGACAAAAATGTTGAGTGGAGACACCGTCGATGGTCAAAGTATGCTTATAAATCCTGCGCCAATTTAGTTTTTCGGCTTGGCTAAACTTTTTATTTAGACATAGTTCGCAAAACGTTATGTCGCTGTTCTTTCTATTGCAAAGTGCCGTTTTCTGACAAACGTATAGCCGTATCGGCGGGGGAGGAGGAGGTGCTACTTCGTAGTTCGGCGTAAGGGGTCTCGAAAATTTATGCGGGCACATGAGGGTCCTGAATAACTTTTAATAGTACTCAAGCAATATAACGAAATAATGGAATGTATAAACTAGAGCAATCGATTAAGATATATATATATATATATATATATATATATATATATTGCAATGAAAGATAATATGCTGGAAAGTAAAATATGATTATAAGGTAGGGTAATAAAACACACGATAATAGTACGATATAGAAATAATAACGATATGCATATTTCTTTATTTGCTGCTAGCGCTAACGCTCTCAATCTGAGTCTTTATGTATTCGCGACGCGGGTCGTTTTCCGGAATATCTGTATTTAGTAAAGGAGACTTTTCGACCGTAATCGGAATTAGTTTATACACAAAGCTTTCTTTCTCATTTGATTGCTCTTGAGCCGAAACGCTAGAATCATCTATATTATCGGATCCGACGGAACGATTTGCTAACTCTTGAAAATGTATTCGCATTAAGCGTCGGAGCTGGAATTTTCGTCCTGCGCGGCGCGTTTTTGGCATGTCTTATTCTTCTTTCCAATATCCGTCCCTTGCTTCGTTCCAAATGTGCGGAATCCTGCCTCACCAGAAGGAACGAACAGGGCGAGAGCGTGCGGCGTTTCCTCACCACTCTCAACGTCTATTGGCTGTGTAGGATTGCGGAGCAACAACGAGCGGCCTATCCGCTCGAAGCCGTTGCTCTCGATTCCGTTCACAAGGAGTATGCACAAGTTTTCTGCAACAATTTGGCCAACTATAGAAACACGAAATTTGAATAAAATTCGATTCTAGTTTCGTGCAGTGATTCTCCGGGGGCACTTATTTTGCCCACATAACAATATCCGTGTTCTCGCTCCAATCTCAATGTGCGGAATCCTGCCTCACCAGAGAGACGGAACAAGAAAGAGCGTGCGGAATCCTGCCTCACCACTCTCACGTTTATTGCATGCGTACAAGAAAACTCGAAGCAGCGACGAGCGGCCTATCCGCTCGGAGCCGTCGCCTCAAATTCGCGGCACCTCAAAGAACCAGCTTTCACTTTGACTAAAATCAATGTATCTCCACTGCGTGGCGTGCCTCTATGATTTAGAAAATATTTAAACACTGATGTTCGTGTGACGTTTGCAGTTCTCTACGTGCGGAATCCTGCCTCACCGGAGAGAACTACCCTCGCTACAGTGACGAGCGGCGTATACACCAGCTACCAGGACACTGTCACAAAAATCAGGTATTGTTTAATAATTCTGTCGCAGCGAGGAGCGAAGTATATTCGCTCTAACTCACAACGTCAGGATGTCACTATGCAGTTTTAGTTTTGCAATTTTGCACACGCAGTTGAGATATCTGCTAAGTTTTAACAGCGTAATGAAAATAAAATCAAATACGGATACAGAGTATGAATTAAATGGATTAAGCAAAAATCTAAATAACACGGCGTATAATAGTCAAATAAAATTATAGCGGCACTATAACTCGCGGAAAAATCATTAAATATCAATCGAGACTCAAATTGAACGTTATATCGCGCACAATTCACTTCTGAAAGAAAATGGTTAGACACAATCAATTTACAGGTAGGCTTATGCTATCCCACCGCTGCCACCAAAAATATGTCACGTCCCAGTATTCGAAGTTTACAAAAAAAACTATTCTCTATTTTAAGAACATGAACACATAATACTAATTGTAGTAATAAATCTGAGTAGTATTTATTAATTATTTTTAGTGTAAATTTTCTTTATAAATGAGATATTTTATTTTGTTTTTCGGTCACCCTGCAGTTCACCGGGTCTACCGGGGACCATAAGACTAATAACCCGTCAACGATTGTGTAAAATTAATAAGTAATATTCCCTCTTACCCTTTATGATTATATGTGTTAACGATTGATATGATGGATTCTCTCTGTAGCTGGTCCTCCAAATTGATTACTGATAAGCGCCCTTAGTTATTGTAATGACGGCTAATTCAGGATGAGTTGGTAACCAGATGTTGAAATAATTGATAGAATTATGTAGAATAAAAGCACTTTATTTTATATTTAAATTGAGTTAAGCAATTAATATTACTAGCGTCTGCTAACGCTAGAGAAACTAAGTACAAGAATAGGAGTCTTATGACTGTGAATTCGGAGCTTGTCGATGCGTACACCGGACTACTATGTTGAAGAGCTAGTGGTATTAGCTGTTCGAAGTTTGAAATAGTAATGCTGGATGTTCGGCTCTCACTGAGCTCCTCCGGTCTTCGGGTGTTGGTGGGAGAGATGCTGCAGTGGGATCGCCCTTGGTAGATGGTGGGATATTCTTCTTATGCTTCGCCTAAGACTTCCTGATGTTGGTGGGAGACCCATGGGCGGGAGCAATGGCAAGTGGAAGAGCCGCTGGTAGGGATCTCTGTGCGAGAAGGACAGCTATATCGTTCCCTCGCAACATTCCAACTTGTTTGTCCGGCTTAATCTTATCGAGCGGGCGGATAAGAATATCGATCGACGGCCGGTCCGCATACCTTGTACAGTATAAGGCTCTTATAAAATATTGCATTGAATAAAATATTATTTCTTATATGCTTAATTCCTTATTACTACCTATAATGCGATTACAAAATGCTACGTTATATAGAATACATGTACGCGTTGCATAGCGTATTAGTACGGGTATAATTTCGTATAAAGTTATAAAGATGTAATAATAATGTGTAAAAGGTATAAAATTCTTAATATTAATGTGTGGATATATAAATGCTTGTGTACTTAATAATTAAAGCGTGTCACGGGATGCGTCGTTCTTAGTTAATAATATTACATTTGCATTGCTCTTTGCCTTAAGCTTCCAGCATGCATTTCTTAAGATTATCGATTGACGGCGGACTTGCATTTCCGCGCGCAGTCTAAAACTCTTATAATGCTTAGGAATAAAATATTCCCTACTGAATATTCTATTAATACTGAATTATTCTAATATTATATATAATCTTACGCTACTTAAACTAGAGTGTGAGTATAAAATCTTGGGGATATTGAAGTTTTCGCAATATGTAAATCGTACTTCTATTCTGATACATGACTTTTTGATATACCGGGTGTTCAAGAAATATTGATGTAGAATATTTATACGTTGTTTTCCGTTACGATATACAATTTTTACCTTGTGATTATATGTATGGATACTTGTACGTGTGTTCTATGTATGTAGTCCATATACAGGGTGGACATAAGTACTAATGCTAATTTCTAATTGCTCTCTTTACTAAATGAGCAACTTTCTTCCTATATACTGATACTCGCATAATGATTGACTCGTATAGTTTTATATAGGGTGTCTAATAAATACGTATATGTTCTTCCCAAGTTATTATAATGAATTTTATAATTGATCTTGCTCTATTAGCATCCCTTGAGTAAGTCTGATGAGGATTTATTGTTTAAAAAAAAATAAAATTGTGCGACTGAGACGTCACACTAGATGTTGCACAAGAACTTTCGACAAATCTCACTTACTGACACGTAATTAAGACGTTTTGAACGAACAAAACTCGCGTACATAGCGATCTCAGCTTTGTGCGTAGAAAAACGTATATCATCAATTTGGTTAACGTTGTACAAGAATTTTCGACTAAACACACTTGCTGACACGTAACTAAGACGTTCCGAACGAACAAAACCTGCGTACATAGCGATTTTAACAATGTATGCCGAGCAGCGGTTCTTCTCAATTTCCTTGATGTTGCACAACAATTTTCGACTAAACTCACTTACTGACACGTAACTAAGACGTTCCGAACGAACAAAACTTGCGTACATAGCGATTTTAACAATGTTTGCCGTGATGCGTTTCTTCTCAATTTCCTTGATGTTGCACAAGAATTTTAGACGATTCTCACTTACTGACACGTAACTAAGTCGTTCCAAACGAATAAAACTTGCGTACACAGCGATTTTAACAATGTTTGCCGTGAAGCGGTTCTTCTTAATTTCCTTGATGTTGCACAAGTATTTTCGACTAAACCCACTTACTGACACGTAACTAAGACGTTCCGAACGAACAAAACTTGCGTACATAGCGATTTTAACAATGTTTGCCGTGATGCGTTTCTTCTCAATTTCCTTGATGTTGCACAAGAATTTTAGACGATTCTCACTTACTGACACGTAACTAAGTCGTTCCAAACGAATAAAACTTGCGTAAATATCGATTTTAACAATGTATGCCGAGAAGCGTTTCTTCTCAATATCTTTGATGTTGCACAAGTATTTTCGACTAAACCCACTTACTGACACGTAACTAAGACGTTCCGAACGAACAAAACTTGCGTAAATACCGATTTTAACAATGTATGCCGAGAAGCGTTTCTTCTCAATATCTTTGATGTTGCACAAGAATTTTCGACTAAACTCACTTACTGACACGTAACTAAGACGTTCGGGAACGAACAAAATTTGCGTACATAGCGATTTTAACAATGTTTGCCGTGAAGCGGTTCTTCTTAATTTCCTTGATGTTGCACAAGTATTTTCGGCTAAACCCACTTACTGACACGTAACTAAGACTTTCCGAACGAACAAAACTTGCGTACATGGCGGAATTAACAACGTAAGCAGAGAAGCGATTATTCTCAATTTTCTTGATGTTGCACAAGAATTTTCGACTAAACTCACTTACTGACACGTAACTAAGACGTTCCGAACGAATAAAACTTGCGTACATGGCGGATTTAACAACGTAAGCCGAGAAGCGATTATTCTCAATTTTCTTGGTGTTGCACAAGAATTTTCGACTAAACTCACTTACTGACACGTAACTAAGACGTTTTGAACGAACAAAACTCGCGTACATAGCGATCTCAGCATTGTGCGTAGAAAAACGTATATCATCAATTTGGTTAACGTTGTACATGAATTTTCGACTAAACTCACTTGCTGACACGTAACTAAGACGTTCCGAACGAACAAAACTTGCGTACATAGCGATTTTAACAATGTATGCCGAGCAGCGGTTCTTCTCAATTTCCTTGATGTTGCACAACAATTTTCGACTAAACTCACTTACTGACACGTAACTAAGACGTTTTGAACGAACAAAACTCGCGTACATAGCGATCTCAGCTTTGTGCGTAGAAAAACGTATATCATCAATTTGGTTATCGTTGTACAAGAATTTTCGACTAAACTCGCTTGCTGACACGTAACTAAGACGTTCCGAACGAACAAAACTTGCGTACATAGCGATTTTAACAATGTTTGCCGAGAAGCGGTTCTTCTCAATTTCCTTGATGTTGCACAAGAATTTTAGACGATTCTCACTTACTGACACGTAACTAAGACGTTTTGAACGAACAAAACTCGCGTACATAGCGATCTCAGCTTTGTGCGTAGAAAAACGTATATCATCAATTTGGTTAACGTTGTACAAGAATTTTCGACTAAACTCACTTGCTGACACGTAACTAAGACGTTCCGAACGAACAAAACTTGCGTACATGGCGGATTTAACAACGTAAGCCGAAAAGCGATTATTCTCAATTTTCTTGATGTTGCACAAGAATTTTCGACTAAACTCACTTACTGACGCGTAACTAAGACGTTCCGAACGAACAAATCTTGCGTACATAGCGATTTTAACAATGTATGCCGTAAAGCGGTTCTTCTTAATTTCCTTGATGTTTCACAAGAATTTTCGACTTATCTCACTTACTGACACGTAACTAAGACGATCCGAACGAACAAAACTTGCGTACATAGCGATTTTAACAATGTATGCCGTGAAGCGGTTCTTCTCAATTTCATTGATGTTGCACAGGAATTTTCGACTTATCTCACTTACTGACACGTAACTAAGACGTTCCGAACGAACAAAACTTGCGTACATAGCGAACTCAGCTTTGTGAGCAAAAAAACATATATGCTCAATTTCCTTGATGTTGCACAAGAATTTTCGACTAAACTCACTTACTGACACGTAACTAAGACGTTCCGAACGAACAAAACTTGCATACATAGCGATTTTAACAATGTATGCCGTGAAGCGGTTCTTCTCAATTTCCTTGATGTTGCACAAGAATTTTCGACTTATCTCACTTACTGACACGTAACTAAGACGTTCCGAACGAACAAAACTGGCGTACATAGCGATTTTAACAATGTATGCCGTGATCGGTTCTTCTCAATTTCATTGATGTTGCACAAGAATTTTCGACTTATCTCACTTACTGACACGTAACTAAGACGTTCCGAACGAACAAAACTTGCGTACATAGCGAACTCAGCTTTGTGAGCAAAAAAACCTATATGCTCAATTTCCTTGATGTTGCACAAGAATTTTAGACGATTCTCACTTACTGACACGTAACTTAGACGTTCCGAACGAACAAAACTTGCGTACATAACGATTTCAGCTTTGTGCGTAGAAAAACGTATATCATCAATTTCGTTAACGTTGTACAAGAATTTTCGACTAAACTCACTTGCTGACACGTAACTAAGATGTTCCGAACGAACAAAACTTGCGTAAATATCGATTTTAACAATGTATGCCGAGAAGCGATTCTTCTTAATATCTTTGATGTTGCACAAGTATTTTCGACTAAACCCACTTACTGACACGTAACTAAGACGTTCCGAACGAACAAAACTTGCGTAAATACCGATTTTAACAATGTATGCCGAGAAGCGTTTCTTCTCAATATCTTTGATGTTGCACAAGAATTTTCGACTAAACTCACTTACTGACACGTAACTAAGACGTTCGGGAACGAACAAAATTTGCGTACATAGCGATTTTAACAATGTTTGCCGTGAAGCGGTTCTTCTTAATTTCCTTGATGTTGCACAAGTATTTTCGGCTAAACCCACTTACTGACACGTAACTAAGACTTTCCGAACGAACAAAACTTGCGTACATGGCGGAATTAACAACGTAAGCAGAGAAGCGATTATTCTCAATTTTCTTGATGTTGCACAAGAATTTTCGACTAAACTCACTTACTGACACGTAACTAAGACGTTCCGAACGAATAAAACTTGCGTACATGGCGGATTTAACAACGTAAGCCGAGAAGCGATTATCCTCAATTTTCTTGGTGTTGCACAAGAATTTTCGACTAAACTCACTTACTGACACGTAACTAAGACGTTTTGAACGAACAAAACTCGCGTACATAGCGATCTCAGCATTGTGCGTAGAAAAACGTATATCATCAATTTGGTTAACGTTGTACAAGAATTTTCGACTAAACTCACTTGCTGACACGTAACTAAGACGTTCCGAACGAACAAAACTTGCGTACATAGCGATTTTAACAATGTATGCCGAGCAGCGGTTCTTCTCAATTTCCTTGATGTTGCACAACAATTTTCGACTAAACTCACTTACTGACACGTAACTAAGACGTTTTGAACGAACAAAACTCGCGTACATAGCGATCTCAGCTTTGTGCGTAGAAAAACGTATATCATCAATTTGGTTATCGTTGTACAAGAATTTTCGACTAAACTCGCTTGCTGACACGTAACTAAGACGTTCCGAACGAACAAAACTTGCGTACATAGCGATTTTAACAATGTTTGCCGTGATGCGTTTCTTCTCAATTTCCTTGATGTTGCACAAGAATTTTAGACGATTCTCACTTACTGACACGTAACTAAGACGTTCCAAACGAATAAAACTTGCGTACACAGCGATTTTAACAATGTTTGCCGTGAAGCGGTTCTTCTTAATTTCCTTGATGTTGCACAAGTATTTTCGACTAAACCCACTTACTGACACGTAATTAAGACGTTCCGAACGAACAAAACTTGCGTACATGGCGGAATTAACAACGTAAGCAGAGAAGCGATTATTCTCAATTTTCTTGATGTTGCACAAGAATTTTCGACTAAACTCACTTACTGACACGTAACTAAGACGTTCCGAACGAACAAAACTTGCGTACATGGCGGATTTAACAACGTAAGCCGAAAAGCGATTATTCTCAATTTTCTTGATGTTGCACAAGAATTTTCGACTAAACTCACTTACTGACGCGTAACTAAGACGTTCCGAACGAACAAATCTTGCGTACATAGCGATTTTAACAATGTATGCCGTAAAGCGGTTCTTCTCAATTTCCTTGATGTTTCACAAGAATTTTCGACTTATCTCACTTACTGACACGTAACTAAGACGTTCCGAACGAACAAAACTTGCGTACATAGCGATTTTAACAATGTATGCCGTGAAGCGGTTCTTCTCAATTTCATTGATGTTGCACAAGAATTTTCGACTTATCTCACTTACTGACACGTAACTAAGACGTTCCGAACGAACAAAACTTGCGTACATAGCGAACTCAGCTTTGTGAGCAAAAAAACATATATGCTCAATTTCCTTGATGTTGCACAAGAATTTTCGACTAAACTCACTTACTGACACGTAACTAAGACGTTCCGAACGAACAAAAATTGCGTACATGGCGGATTTAACAACGTAAGCCGAAAAGCGATTATTCTCAATTTTCTAGATGTTGCACAAGAATTTTCGACTAAACTCACTTACTGACACGTAACTAAGACGTTCCGAACGAACAAATCTTGCGTACATAGCGATTTTAACAATGTATGCCGTAAAGCGGTTCTTCTCAATTTCCTTGATGTTGCACAAGAATTTTCGACTTATCTCACTTACTGACACGTAACTAAGACGTTCCGAACGAACAAAACTTGCGTACATAGCGATTTTAACAATGTATGCCGTGAAGCGGTTCTTCTCAATTTCATTGATGTTGCACAAGAATTTTCGACTTATCTCACTTACTGACACGTAACTAAGACGTTCCGAACGAACAAAACTTGCGTACATAGCGAACTCAGCTTTGTGAGCAAAAAAACATATATGCTCAATTTCCTTGATGTTGCACAAGAATTTTCGACTAAACTCACTTACTGACACGTAACTAAGACGTTCCGAACGAACAAAACTTGCGTACATAGCGATTTTAACAATGTATGCCGAGAAGCGGTTCTTCTCAATTTCCTTGATGTTGCACAAGAATTTTAGACGATTCTCACTTACTGACACGTAACTTAGACGTTCCGAACGAACAAAACTTGCGTACATAACGATCTCAGATTTGTGCGTAGAAAAACGTATATCATCAATTTCGTTAACGTTGTACAAGAATTTTCGACTAAACTCACTTGCTGACACGTAACTAAGACGTTCCGAACGAACAAAGCTTGCGTACATCGCGATTTTAACAATGTATGCCGAGCAGCGGTTCTTCTCAATTTCCTTGATGTTGCACAACAATTTTCGACTAAACTCACTTACTGACACGTAACTAAGACGTTTTGAACGAACAAAACTCGCATACATAGCGATCTCAGCTTTGTGCGTAGAAAAACGTATATCAACAATTTGGTTAACGTTGTACAAGAATTTTCGACTAAACTCACTTGCTGACACGTAACTAAGACGTTCCGAACGAACAAAACTTGCGTACATAGCGATTTTAACAATGTTTGCCGTGATGTGTTTCTTCTCAATTTCCTTGATGTTGCACAAGAATTTTAGACGATTCTCACTTACTGACACGTAACTAAGACGTTCCAAACGAATAAAACTTGCGTACACAGCGATTTTAACAATGTTTGCCGTGAAGCGGTTCTTCTTAATTTCCTTGATGTTGCACAAGTATTTTCGACTAAACCCACTTACTGACACGTAATTAAGACGTTCCGAACGAACAAAACTTGCGTACATGGCGGAATTAACAACGTAAGCAGAGAAGCGATTATTCTCAATTTTCTTGATGTTGCACAAGAATTTTCAACTAAACTCACTTACTGACACGTAACTAAGACGTTCCGAACGAACAAAACTTGCGTACATGGCGGATTTAACAACGTAAGCCGAGAAGCGATTATTCTCAATTTTCTTGATGTTGCACAAGAATTTTCGACTAAACTCACTTACTGACAGGTAACTAAGACGTTCCGAACGAACAAAACTTGCATACATAGCGATTCTAACAATGTATGCCGTGAAGCGGTTCTTCTCAATTTCCTTGATGTTGCACAAGAATTTTCGACTTATCTCACTTACTGACACGTAACTAAGACGTTCCGAACGAACAAAACTGGCGTACATAGCGATTTTAACAATGTATGCCGTGATCGGTTCTTCTCAATTTCATTGATGTTGCACAAGAATTTTCGACTTATCTCACTTACTGACACGTAACTAAGACGTTCCGAACGAACAAAACTTGCGTACATAGCGAACTCAGCTTTGTGAGCAAAAAAACGTATATGCTCAATTTCCTTGATGTTGCACAAGAATTTTCGACTAAACTCACTTACTGACACGTAACGAAGACGTTCCGAACGAACAAAACTTGCGTACATAGCGATTTTAACAATGTATGCCGAGAAGCGGTTCTTCTCAATTTCCTTGATGTTGCACAAGAATTTTAGACGATTCTCACTTACTGACACGTAACTAAGACGTTTTGAACGAACAAAACTCGCGTACATAGCGATCTCAGCTTTGTGCGTAGAAAAACGTATATCATCAATTTGGTTAACGTTGTACAAGAATTTTCGACTAAACTCACTTGCTGACACGTAACTAAGACGTTCCGAACGAACAAAACTTGCGTACATAGCGATTTTAACAATGTATGCCGAGCAGCGGTTCTTCTCAATTTTCTTGATGTTGCACAAGAATTTTCGACTAAACTCACTTGCTGACACGTAACTAAGACGTTCCGAACGAACAAAACTTGCGTACATAGCGATTTTAACAATGTATGCCATGAAGCGGTTCTTCTCAATTTCCTAGATGTTGCACAAGAATTTTCGAATAAACTCACTTACTGACACGTAACTAAGACGTTCCGAACGAACAAAACTTGCGTACATAGCGATTTTAACAATGTATGCCGTGAAGCGGTTCTTCTCAATTTCCTTGATGTTGCACAAGAATTTTAGACAAATCTCACTTACTGACACGTAACTAAGACGTTCCGAACGATCAAAACTTGCGTACATAACGATCTCAGCTTTGTGCGCAGAGAAACGTATATCCTCAATTTTTTTAACGTTGTACAAGAATTTTAGACAAATCTCACTTACTGACACGTAACTAAGACGTTCCGAACGAACAAAACTTGCGTACATGGCGGATTTAACAACGTAAGCCGAAAAGCGATTATTCTCAATTTTCTTGATGTTGCACAAGAATTTTCGACTAAACTCACTTACTGACGCGTAACTAAGACGTTCCGAACGAACAAATCTTGCGTACATAGCGATTTTAACAATGTATGCCGTAAAGCGGTTCTTCTCAATTTCCTTGATGTTTCACAAGAATTTTCGACTTATCTCACTTACTGACACGTAACTAAGACGTTCCGAACGAACAAAACTTGCGTACATAGCGATTTTAACAATGTATGCCGTGAAGCGGTTCTTCTCAATTTCATTGATGTTGCACAAGAATTTTCGACTTATCTCACTTACTGACACGTAACTAAGACGTTTCGAACGAACAAAACTTGCGTACATAGAGAACTCAGCTTTGTGAGCAAAAAAACATATATGCTCAATTTCCTTGATGTTGCACAAGAATTTTCGACTAAACTCACTTACTGACACGTAACTAAGACGTTCCGAACGAACAAAAATTGCGTACATGGCGGATTTAACAACGTAAGCCGAAAAGCGATTATTCTCAATTTTCTAGATGTTGCACAAGAATTTTCGACTAAACTCACTTACTGACACGTAACTAAGACGTTCCGAACGAACAAATCTTGCGTACATAGCGATTTTAACAATGTATGCCGTAAAGCGGTTCTTCTCAATTTCCTTGATGTTGCACAAGAATTTTCGACTTATCTCACTTACTGACACGTAACTAAGACGTTCCGAACGAACAAAACTTGCGTACATAGCGATTTTAACAATGTATGCCGTGAAGCGGTTCTTCTCAATTTCATTGATGTTGCACAAGAATTTTCGACTTATCTCACTTACTGACACGTAACTAAGACGTTCCGAACGAACAAAACTTGCGTACATAGCGAACTCAGCTTTGTGAGCAAAAAAACATATATGCTCAATTTCCTTGATGTTGCACAAGAATTTTCGACTAAACTCACTTACTGACACGTAACTAAGACGTTCCGAACGAACAAAACTTGCGTACATAGCGATTTTAACAATGTATGCCGAGAAGCGGTTCTTCTCAATTTCCTTGATGTTGCACAAGAATTTTAGACGATTCTCACTTACTGACACGTAACTTAGACGTTCCGAACGAACAAAACTTGCGTACATAACGATCTCAGATTTGTGCGTAGAAAAACGTATATCATCAATTTCGTTAACGTTGTACAAGAATTTTCGACTAAACTCACTTGCTGACACGTAACTAAGACGTTCCGAACGAACAAAGCTTGCGTACATCGCGATTTTAACAATGTATGCCGAGCAGCGGTTCTTCTCAATTTCCTTGATGTTGCACAACAATTTTCGACTAAACTCACTTACTGACACGTAACTAAGACGTTTTGAACGAACAAAACTCGCATACATAGCGATCTCAGCTTTGTGCGTAGAAAAACGTATATCAACAATTTGGTTAACGTTGTACAAGAATTTTCGACTAAACTCACTTGCTGACACGTAACTAAGACGTTCCGAACGAACAAAACTTGCGTACATAGCGATTTTAACAATGTTTGCCGTGATGTGTTTCTTCTCAATTTCCTTGATGTTGCACAAGAATTTTAGACGATTCTCACTTACTGACACGTAACTAAGACGTTCCAAACGAATAAAACTTGCGTACACAGCGATTTTAACAATGTTTGCCGTGAAGCGGTTCTTCTTAATTTCCTTGATGTTGCACAAGTATTTTCGACTAAACCCACTTACTGACACGTAATTAAGACGTTCCGAACGAACAAAACTTGCGTACATGGCGGAATTAACAACGTAAGCAGAGAAGCGATTATTCTCAATTTTCTTGATGTTGCACAAGAATTTTCAACTAAACTCACTTACTGACACGTAACTAAGACGTTCCGAACGAACAAAACTTGCGTACATGGCGGATTTAACAACGTAAGCCGAGAAGCGATTATTCTCAATTTTCTTGATGTTGCACAAGAATTTTCGACTAAACTCACTTACTGACAGGTAACTAAGACGTTCCGAACGAACAAAACTTGCATACATAGCGATTCTAACAATGTATGCCGTGAAGCGGTTCTTCTCAATTTCCTTGATGTTGCACAAGAATTTTCGACTTATCTCACTTACTGACACGTAACTAAGACGTTCCGAACGAACAAAACTGGCGTACATAGCGATTTTAACAATGTATGCCGTGATCGGTTCTTCTCAATTTCATTGATGTTGCACAAGAATTTTCGACTTATCTCACTTACTGACACGTAACTAAGACGTTCCGAACGAACAAAACTTGCGTACATAGCGAACTCAGCTTTGTGAGCAAAAAAACGTATATGCTCAATTTCCTTGATGTTGCACAAGAATTTTCGACTAAACTCACTTACTGACACGTAACGAAGACGTTCCGAACGAACAAAACTTGCGTACATAGCGATTTTAACAATGTATGCCGAGAAGCGGTTCTTCTCAATTTCCTTGATGTTGCACAAGAATTTTAGACGATTCTCACTTACTGACACGTAACTAAGACGTTTTGAACGAACAAAACTCGCGTACATAGCGATCTCAGCTTTGTGCGTAGAAAAACGTATATCATCAATTTGGTTAACGTTGTACAAGAATTTTCGACTAAACTCACTTGCTGACACGTAACTAAGACGTTCCGAACGAACAAAACTTGCGTACATAGCGATTTTAACAATGTATGCCGAGCAGCGGTTCTTCTCAATTTTCTTGATGTTGCACAAGAATTTTCGACTAAACTCACTTGCTGACACGTAACTAAGACGTTCCGAACGAACAAAACTTGCGTACATAGCGATTTTAACAATGTATGCCATGAAGCGGTTCTTCTCAATTTCCTAGATGTTGCACAAGAATTTTCGAATAAACTCACTTACTGACACGTAACTAAGACGTTCCGAACGAACAAAACTTGCGTACATAGCGATTTTAACAATGTATGCCGTGAAGCGGTTCTTCTCAATTTCCTTGATGTTGCACAAGAATTTTAGACAAATCTCACTTACTGACACGTAACTAAGACGTTCCGAACGATCAAAACTTGCGTACATAACGATCTCAGCTTTGTGCGCAGAGAAACGTATATCCTCAATTTTTTTAACGTTGTACAAGAATTTTAGACAAATCTCACTTACTGACACGTAACTAAGACGTTCCGAACGAACAAAACTTGCGTACATGGCGGATTTAACAACGTAAGCCGAAAAGCGATTATTCTCAATTTTCTTGATGTTGCACAAGAATTTTCGACTAAACTCACTTACTGACGCGTAACTAAGACGTTCCGAACGAACAAATCTTGCGTACATAGCGATTTTAACAATGTATGCCGTAAAGCGGTTCTTCTCAATTTCCTTGATGTTTCACAAGAATTTTCGACTTATCTCACTTACTGACACGTAACTAAGACGTTCCGAACGAACAAAACTTGCGTACATAGCGATTTTAACAATGTATGCCGTGAAGCGGTTCTTCTCAATTTCATTGATGTTGCACAAGAATTTTCGACTTATCTCACTTACTGACACGTAACTAAGACGTTCCGAACGAACAAAACTTGCGTACATAGAGAACTCAGCTTTGTGAGCAAAAAAACATATATGCTCAATTTCCTTGATGTTGCACAAGAATTTTCAACTAAACTCACTTACTGACACGTAACTAAGACGTTCCGAACGAACAAAACTTGCGTACATAGCGATTTTAACAATGTATGCCGAGAAGCGGTTCTTCTCAATTTCCTTGATGTTGCACAAGAATTTTAGACGATTCTCACTTACTGACACGTAACTTAGACGTTCCGAACGAACAAAACTTGCGTACATAACGATCTCAGATTTGTGCGTAGAAAAACGTATATCATCAATTTCGTTAACGTTGTACAAGAATTTTCGACTAAACTCACTTGCTGACACGTAACTAAGACGTTCCGAACGAACAAAGCTTGCGTACATCGCGATTTTAACAATGTATGCCGAGCAGCGGTTCTTCTCAATTTCCTTGATGTTGCACAACAATTTTCGACTAAACTCACTTACTGACACGTAACTAAGACGTTTTGAACGAACAAAACTCGCATACATAGCGATCTCAGCTTTGTGCGTAGAAAAACGTATATCAACAATTTGGTTAACGTTGTACAAGAATTTTCGACTAAACTCACTTGCTGACACGTAACTAAGACGTTCCGAACGAACAAAACTTGCGTACATAGCGATTTTAACAATGTTTGCCGTGATGTGTTTCTTCTCAATTTCCTTGATGTTGCACAAGAATTTTAGACGATTCTCACTTACTGACACGTAACTAAGACGTTCCAAACGAATAAAACTTGCGTACACAGCGATTTTAACAATGTTTGCCGTGAAGCGGTTCTTCTTAATTTCCTTGATGTTGCACAAGTATTTTCGACTAAACCCACTTACTGACACGTAATTAAGACGTTCCGAACGAACAAAACTTGCGTACATGGCGGAATTAACAACGTAAGCAGAGAAGCGATTATTCTCAATTTTCTTGATGTTGCACAAGAATTTTCAACTAAACTCACTTACTGACACGTAACTAAGACGTTCCGAACGAACAAAACTTGCGTACATGGCGGATTTAACAACGTAAGCCGAGAAGCGATTATTCTCAATTTTCTTGATGTTGCACAAGAATTTTCGACTAAACTCACTTACTGACAGGTAACTAAGACGTTCCGAACGAACAAAACTTGCATACATAGCGATTCTAACAATGTATGCCGTGAAGCGGTTCTTCTCAATTTCCTTGATGTTGCACAAGAATTTTCGACTTATCTCACTTACTGACACGTAACTAAGACGTTCCGAACGAACAAAACTGGCGTACATAGCGATTTTAACAATGTATGCCGTGATCGGTTCTTCTCAATTTCATTGATGTTGCACAAGAATTTTAGACGATTCTCACTTACTGACACGTAACTTAGACGTTCCGAATGAACAAAACTTGCGTACATAACGATCTCAGATTTGTGCGTAGAAAAACGTATATCATCAATTTCGTTAACGTTGTACAAGAATTTTCGACTAAACTCACTTGCTGACACGTAACTAAGACGTTCCGAACGAACAAAGCTTGCGTACATAGCGATTTTAACAATGTATGCCGAGCAGCGGTTCTTCTCAATTTCCATGATGTTGCACAAGAATTTTCGACTAAACTCACTTACTGACAAGTAACTAAGACGTTCCGAACGAATAAAACTTGCGTACATGGCGGATTTAACAACGTAAGCAGAGAAGCGATTATTCTCAATTTTCTTGATGTTGCACAAGAATTTTCGACTAAACTCACTTACTGACACGTAACTAAGACGTTCCGAACGAACAAAACCTGCGTACATAGCGATTTTAACAATGTATGCCGAGCAGCGGTTCTTCTCAATTTCCTTGATGTTGCACAACAATTTTCGACTAAACTCACTTACTGACACGTAACTAAGACGTTCCGAACGAACAAAACTTGCGTACATAGCGATTTTAACAATGTTTGCCGTGATGCGTTTCTTCTCAATTTCCTTGATGTTGCACAAGAATTTTAGACGATTCTCACTTACTGACACGTAACTAAGTCGTTCCAAACGAATAAAACTTGCGTACACAGCGATTTTAACAATGTTTGCCGTGAAGCGGTTCTTCTTAATTTCCTTGATGTTGCACAAGTATTTTCGACTAAACCCACTTACTGACACGTAACTAAGACGTTCCGAACGAACAAAACTTGCGTACATAGCGATTTTAACAATGTTTGCCGTGATGCGATTCTTCTTAATTTCCTTGATGTTGCACAAGTATTTTCGACTAAACCCACTTACTGACACGTAATTAAGACGTTCCGAACGAACAAAACTTGCGTACATGGCGGAATTAACAACGTAAGCAGAGAAGCGATTATTCTCAATTTTCTTGATGTTGCACAAGAATTTTCGACTAAACTCACTTACTGACACGTAACTAAGACGTTCCGAACGAACAAAACTTGCGTACATGGCGGATTTAACAACGTAAGCCGAGAAGCGATTATTCTCAATTTTCTTGATGTTGCACAAGAATTTTCGACTAAACTCACTTACTGACAGGTAACTAAGACGTTCCGAACGAACAAAACTTGCGTACATGGCGGATTTAACAACGTAAGCCGAGAAGCGATTATTCTCAATTTTCTTGATGTTGCACAAGAATTTTCGACTAAACTCACTTACTGACACGTAACTAAGACGTTCCGAACGAACAAAACTTGCGTACATAGCGATTTTAACAATGTATGCCGTGAAGCGGTTCTTCTCAATTTCCTTGATGTTGCACAAGAATTTTCGACTTATCTCACTTACTGACACGTAACTAAGACGTTCCGAACGTACAAAACTTGCGTACATAGCGATTTTAACAATGTATGCCGAGCAGCGGTTCTTCTCAATTTCCATGATGTTGCACAAGAATTTTCGACTAAACTCACTTACTGACACGTAACTAAGACGTTTTGAACGAACAAAACTCGCGTACATAGCGATCTCAGCTTTGTGCGTAGAAAAACGTATATCATCAATTTCGTTAACGTTGTACAAGAATTTTCGACTAAACTCACTTGCTGACACGTAACTAAGACGTTCCGAACGAACAAAACTTGCGTACATAGCGATTTTAACAATGTATGCCGTGATGCGTTTCTTCTCAATTTCCTTGATGTTGCACAAGAATTTTAGACGATTCTCACTTACTGACACGTAACTAAGACGTTCCAAACGAATAAAACTTGCGTACACAGCGATTTTAACAATGTTTGCCGTGAAGCGGTTCTTCTTAATTTCCTTGATGTTGCACAAGTATTTTCGACTAAACCCACTTACTGACACGTAATTAAGACGTTCCGAACGAACAAAACTTGCGTACATGGCGGAATTAACAACGTAAGCAGAGAAGCGATTATTCTCAATTTTCTTGATGTTGCACAAGAATTTTCGACTAAACTCACTTACTGACACGTAACTAAGACGTTCCGAACGAACAAAACTTGCGTACATGGCGGATTTAACAACGTAAGCCGAAAAGCGATTATTCTCAATTTTCTTGATGTTGCACAAGAATTTTCGACTCAACTCACTTACTGACACGTAACTAAGACGTTCCGAACGAACAAATCTTGCGTACATAGCGATTTTAACAATGTATGCCGTAAAGCGGTTCTTCTCAATTTCCTTGATGTTTCACAAGAATTTTCGATTTATCTCACTTACTGACACGTAACTAAGACGTTCCGAACGAACAAAACTTGCGTACATAGCGAACTCAGCTTTGTGAGCAAAAAAACAAATATGCTCAATTTCCTTGATGTTGCACAAGAATTTTCGACTAAACTCACTTACTGACACGTAACTAAGACGTTCCGAACGAACAAAACTTGCGTACATGGCGGATTTAACAACGTAAGCCGAAAAGCGATTATTCTCAATTTTCTAGATGTTGCACAAGAATTTTCGACTAAACTCACTTACTGACACGTAACTAAGACGTTCCGAACGAACAAATCTTGCGTACATAGCGATTTTAACAATGTATGCCGTAAAGCGGTTCTTCTCAATTTCCTTGATGTTGCACAAGAATTTTCGACTTATCTCACTTACTGACACGTAACTAAGACGTTCCGAACGAACAAAACTTGCGTACATAGCGATTTTAACAATGTATGCCGTGAAGCGGTTCTTCTCAATTTCATTGATGTTGCACAAGAATTTTCGACTTATCTCACTTACTGACACGTAACTAAGACGTTCCGAACGAACAAAACTTGCGTACATAGCGAACTCAGCTTTGTGAGCAAAAAAACATATATGCTCAATTTCCTTGATGTTGCACAAGAATTTTCGACTAAACTCACTTACTGACAGGTAACTAAGACGTTCCGAACGAACAAAACTTGCGTACATAGCGATTTTAACAATGTATGCCGAGAAGCGGTTCTTCTCAATTTCCTTGATGTTGCACAAGAATTTTAGACGATTCTCACTTACTGACACGTAACTTAGACGTTCCGAACGAACAAAACTTGCGTACATAACGATCTCAGATTTGTGCGTAGAAAAACGTATATCATCAATTTGGTTAACGTTGTACAAGAATTTTCGACTAAACTCACTTGCTGACACGTAACTAAGACGTTCCGAACGAACAAAGCTTGCGTACATAGCGATTTTAACAATGTAGGCCGAGCAGCGGTTCTTCTCAATTTCCATGATGTTGCACAAGAATTTTCGACTAAACTCACTTACTGACAAGTAACTAAGACGTTCCGAACGAATAAAACTTGCGTACATGGCGGATTTAACAACGTAAGCCGAGAAGCGATTATTCTCAATTTTCTTGATGTTGCACAAGAATTTTCGACTAAACTCACTTACTGACACGTAACTAAGACGTTTTGAACGAACAAAACTCGCGTACATAGCGATCTCAGCTTTGTGCGTAGAAAAACGTATATCATCAATTTGGTTAACGTTGTACAAGAATTTTCGACTAAACTCACTTGCTGACACGTAACTAAGACGTTCCGAACGAACAAAATTTGCGTACATAGCGATTTTAACAATGTATGCCGAGCAGCGGTTCTTCTCAATTTCCTTGATGTTGCACAACAATTTTCGACTAAACTCACTTACTGACACGTAACTAAGACGTTTTGAACGAACAAAACTCGCATACATAGCGATCTCAGCTTTGTGCGTAGAAAAACGTATATCAACAATTTGGTTAACGTTGTACAAGAATTTTCGACTAAACTCACTTGCTGACACGTAACTAAGACGTTCCGAACGAACAAAACTTGCGTACATAGCGATTTTAACAATGTTTGCCGTGATGTGTTTCTTCTCAATTTCCTTGATGTTGCACAAGAATTTTAGACGATTCTCACTTACTGACACGTAACTAAGACGTTCCAAACGAATAAAACTTGCGTACACAGCGATTTTAACAATGTTTGCCGTGAAGCGGTTCTTCTTAATTTCCTTGATGTTGCACAAGTATTTTCGACTAAACCCACTTACTGACACGTAATTAAGACGTTCCGAACGAACAAAACTTGCGTACATGGCGGAATTAACAACGTAAGCAGAGAAGCGATTATTCTCAATTTTCTTGATGTTGCACAAGAATTTTCGACTAAACTCACTTACTGACACGTAACTAAGACGTTCCGAACGAACAAAACTTGCGTACATGGCGGATTTAACAACGTAAGCCGAGAAGCGATTATTCTCAATTTTCTTGATGTTGCACAAGAATTTTCGACTAAACTCACTTACTGACAGGTAACTAAGACGTTCCGAACGAACAAAACTTGCATACATAGCGATTTTAACAATGTATGCCGTGAAGCGGTTCTTCTCAATTTCCTTGATGTTGCACAAGAATTTTCGACTTATCTCACTTACTGACACGTAACTAAGACGTTCCGAACGAACAAAACTGGCGTACATAGCGATTTTAACAATGTATGCCGTGATCGGTTCTTCTCAATTTCATTGATGTTGCACAAGAATTTTCGACTTATCTCACTTACTGACACGTAACTAAGACGTTCCGAACGAACAAAACTTGCGTACATAGCGAACTCAGCTTTGTGAGCAAAAAAACGTATATGCTCAATTTCCTTGATGTTGCACAAGAATTTTCGACTAAACTCACTTACTGACACGTAACGAAGACGTTCCGAACGAACAAAACTTGCGTACATAGCGATTTTAACAATGTATGCCGAGAAGCGGTTCTTCTCAATTTCCTTGATGTTGCACAAGAATTTTAGACGATTCTCACTTACTGACACGTAACTAAGACGTTTTGAACGAACAAAACTCGCGTACATAGCGATCTCAGCTTTGTGCATAGAAAAACGTATATCATCAATTTGGTTAACGTTGTACAAGAATTTTCGACTAAACTCACTTGCTGACACGTAACTAAGACGTTCCGAACGAACAAAACTTGCGTACATAGCGATTTTAACAATGTATGCCGAGCAGCGGTTCTTCTCAATTTTCTTGATGTTGCACAAGAATTTTCGACTAAACTCACTTGCTGACACGTAACTAAGACGTTCCGAACGAACAAAACTTGCGTACATAGCGATTTTAACAATGTATGCCGTGAAGCGGTTCTTCTCAATTTCCTAGATGTTGCACAAGAATTTTCGAATAAACTCACTTACTGACACGTAACTAAGACGTTCCGAACGAATAAAACTTGCGTACACAGCGATTTTAACAATGTTTGCCGTGAAGCGGTTCTTCTTAATTTCCTTGATGTTGCACAAGTATTTTCGACTAAAACCACTTACTGACACGTAATTAAGACGTTCCGAACGAACAAAACTTGCGTACATGGCGGAATTAACAACGTAAGCAGAGAAGCGATTATTCTCAATTTTCTTGATGTTGCACAAGAATTTTCGACTAAACTCACTTACTGACACGTAACTAAGACGTTCCGAACGAACAAAACTTGCGTACATGGCGGATTTAACAACGTAAGCCGAGAAGCGATTATTCTCAATTTTCTTGATGTTGCACAAGAATTTTCGACTAAACTCACTTACTGACAGGTAACTAAGACGTTCCGAACGAACAAAACTTGCATACATAGCGATTTTAACAATGTATGCCGTGAAGCGGTTCTTCTCAATTTCCTTGATGGTGCACAAGAATTTTCGACTTATCTCACTTACTGACACGTAACTAAGACGTTCCGAACGAACAAAACTGGCGTACATAGCGATTTTAACAATGTATGCCGTGATCGGTTCTTCTCAATTTCATTGATGTTGCACAAGAATTTTCGACTTATCTCACTTACTGACACGTAACGAAGACGTTCCGAACGAACAAAACTTGCGTACATAGCGATTTTAACAATGAATGCCGAGAAGCGGTTCTTCTCAATTTCCTTGATGTTGCACAAGAATTTTAGACGATTCTCACTTACTGGCACGTAACTAAGACGTTCCGAACGAACAAAACTTGCGTACACAGCGATTTTAACAATGTTTGCTGTGAAGCGATTCTTCTCAATTTCCTTGATGTGGCAAAATAATTTTAGACAAATCTCACTTACTGACACGTAACTAAGACGTTTTGAACGAACAAAACTTGCGTACATAACGATCTCAGCTTTGTGCGTAGAAAAACGTATATCATCAATTTCGTTAACGTTGTACAAGAATTTTCGACTAAACTCACTTGCTGACACGTAACTAAGATATTCCGAACGAACAAAACTTGCGTAAATATCGATTTTAACAATGTATGCCGAGAAGCGTTTCTTCTCAATATCTTTGATGTTGCACAAGTATTTTCGACTAAACCCACTTACTGACACGTAACTAAGACGTTCCGAACGAACAAAACTTGCGGAAATACCGATTTTAACAATGTATGCCGAGAAGCGTTTCTTCTCAATATCTTTGATGTTGCACAAGAATTTTCGACTAAACTCACTTACTGACACGTAACTAAGACGTTCGGGAACGAACAAAATTTGCGTACATAGCGATTTTAACAATGTGTGCCGTGAAGCGGTTCTTCTTAATTTCCTTGATGTTGCACAAGTATTTTCGGCTAAACCCACTTACTGACACGTAACTAAGACGTTCCGAACGAACAAAACTTGCGTACATGGAGGAATTAACAACGTAAGCAGAGAAGCGATTATTCTCAATTTTCTTGATGTTGCACAAGAATTTTCGACTAAACTCACTTACTGACACGTAACTAAGACGTTCCGAACGAATAAAACTTGCGTACATGGCGGATTTAACAACGTAAGCCGAGAAGCGATTATTCTCAATTTTCTTGATGTTGCACAAGAATTTTCGACTAAACTCACTTACTGACACGTAACTAAGACGTTCCGAACGAACAAAACTTGCGTACATAGCGATTTTAACAATGTATGCCTAGCAGCGGTTCTTCTCAATTTCCATGATGTTGCACAAGAATTTTCGACTAAACTCACTTACTGACACGTAACTAAGACGTTTTGAACGAACAAAACTCGCGTACATAGCGATCTCAGCTTTGTGCGTAGAAAAACGTATATCATCAATTTCGTTAACGTTGTACAAGAATTTTCGACTAAACTCACTTGCTGACACGTAACTAAGACGTTCCGAACGAACAAAACTTGCGTACATAGCGATTTTAACAATGTTTGCCGTGAAGCGATTCTTCTCAATTTCCTTGTAGTTGCACAAGAATTTTAGACGATTCTCACTTACTGACACGTAACTAAGACGTTTTGAACGAACAAAACTCGCGTACATAGCGATCTCAGCTTTGTGCGTAGAAAAACGTATATCATCAATTTCGTTAACGTTGTACAAGAATTTTCGACTAAACTCACTTGCTGACACGTAACTAAGACGTTCCGAACGAACAAAACTTGCGTACATAGCGATTTTAACAATGTTTGCCGTGATGTGTTTCTTCTCAATTTCCTTGATGTTGCACAAGAATTTTAGACGATTCTCACTTACTGACACGTAACTAAGACGTTCCAAACGAATAAAACTTGCGTACACAGCGATTTTAACAATGTTTGCCGTGAAGCGGTTCTTCTTAATTTCCTTGATGTTGCACAAGTATTTTCGACTAAACCCACTTACTGACACGTAATTAAGACGTTCCGAACGAACAAAACTTGCGTACATGGCGGAATTAACAACGTAAGCAGAGAAGCGATTATTCTCAATTTTCTTGATGTTGCACAAGAATTTTCGACTAAACTCACTTACTGACACGTAACTAAGACGTTCCGAACGAACAAAACTTGCGTACATGGCGGATTTAACAACGTAAGCCGAGAAGCGATTATTCTCAATTTTCTTGATGTTGCACAAGAATTTTCGACTAAACTCACTTACTGACAGGTAACTAAGACGTTCCGAACGAACAAAACTTGCATACATAGCGATTTTAACAATGTATGCCGTGAAGCGGTTCTTCTCAATTTCCTTGATGTTGCACAAGAATTTTCGACTTATCTCACTTACTGACACGTAACTAAGACGTTCCGAACGAACAAAACTGGCGTACATAGCGATTTTAACAATGTATGCCGTGATCGGTTCTTCTCAATTTCATTGATGTTGCACAAGAATTTTCGACTTATCTCACTTACTGACACGTAACTAAGACGTTCCGAACGAACAAAACTTGCGTACATAGCGAACTCAGCTTTGTGAGCAAAAAAACGTATATGCTCAATTTCCTTGATGTTGCACAAGAATTTTCGACTAAATTCACTTACTGACACGTAACGAAGACGTTCCGAACGAACAAAACTTGCGTACATAGCGATTTTAACAATGTATGCCGAGAAGCGGTTCTTCTCAATTTCCTTGATGTTGCACAAGAATTTTAGACGATTCTCATTTACTGACACGTAACTAAGACGTTTTGAACCAACAAAACTCGCGTACATAGCGATCTCAGCTTTGTGCATAGAAAAACGTATATCATCAATTTGGTTAACGTTGTACAAGAATTTTCGACTAAACTCACTTGCTGACACGTAACTAAGACGTTCCGAACGAACAAAACTTGCGTACATAGCGATTTTAACAATGTATGCCGAGCAGCGGTTCTTCTCAATTTTCTTGATGTTGCACAAGAATTTTCGACTAAACTCACTTGCTGACACGTAACTAAGACGTTCCGAACGAACAAAACTTGCGTACATAGCGATTTTAACAATGTATGCCGTGAAGCGGTTCTTCTCAATTTCCTAGATGTTGCACAAGAATTTTCGAATAAACTCACTTACTGACACGTAACTAAGACGTTCCGAACGAATAAAACTTGCGTACACAGCGATTTTAACAATGTTTGCCGTGAAGCGGTTCTTCTTAATTTCCTTGATGTTGCACAAGTATTTTCGACTAAACCCACTTACTGACACGTAATTAAGACGTTCCGAACGAACAAAACTTGCGTACATGGCGGAATTAACAACGTAAGCAGAGAAGCGATTATTCTCAATTTTCTTGATGTTGCACAAGAATTTTCGACTAAACTCACTTACTGACACGTAACTAAGACGTTCCGAACGAACAAAACTTGCGTACATGGCGGATTTAGCAACGTAAGCCGAGAAGCGATTATTCTCAATTTTCTTGATGTTGCACAAGAATTTTCGACTAAACTCACTTACTGACAGGTAACTAAGACGTTCCGAACGAACAAAACTTGCATACATAGCGATTTTAACAATGTATGCCGTGAAGCGGTTCTTCTCAATTTCCTTGATGGTGCACAAGAATTTTCGACTTATCTCACTTACTGACACGTAACTAAGACGTTCCGAACGAACAAAACTGGCGTACATAGCGATTTTAACAATGTATGCCGTGATCGGTTCTTCTCAATTTCATTGATGTTGCACAAGAATTTTCGACTTATCTCACTTACTGACACGTAACTAAGACGTTCCGAACGAACAAAACTTGCGTACATAGCGAACTCAGCTTTGTGAGCAAAAAAACGTATATGCTCAATTTCCTTGATGTTGCACAAGAATTTTCGACTAAACTCACTTACTGACACGTAACGAAGACGTTCCGAACGAACAAAACTTGCGTACATAGCGATTTTAACAATGAATGCCGAGAAGCGGTTCTTCTCAATTTCCTTGATGTTGCACAAGAATTTTAGACGATTCTCACTTACTGACACGTAACTAAGACGTTCCGAACGAACAAAACTTGCGTACACAGCGATTTTAACAATGTTTGCTGTGAAGCGATTCTTCTCAATTTCCTTGATGTGGCAAAATAATTTTAGACAAATCTCACTTACTGACACGTAACTAAGACGTTTTGAACGAACAAAACTTGCGTACATAACGATCTCAGCTTTGTGCGTAGAAAAACGTATATCATCAATTTCGTTAACGTTGTACAAGAATTTTCGACTAAACTCACTTGCTGACACGTAACTAAGATATTCCGAACGAACAAAACTTGCGTAAATATCGATTTTAACAATGTATGCCGAGAAGCGTTTCTTCTCAATATCTTTGATGTTGCACAAGTATTTTCGACTAAACCCACTTACTGACACGTAACTAAGACGTTCCGAACGAACAAAACTTGCGTAAATACCGATTTTAACAATGTATGCCGAGAAGCGTTTCTTCTCAATATCTTTGATGTTGCACAAGAATTTTCGACTAAACTCACTTACTGACACGTAACTAAGACGTTCGGGAACGAACAAAATTTGCGTACATAGCGATTTTAACAATGTGTGCCGTGAAGCGGTTCTTCTTAATTTCCTTGATGTTGCACAAGTATTTTCGGCTAAACCCACTTACTGACACGTAACTAAGACGTTCCGAACGAACAAAACTTGCGTACATGGAGGAATTAACAACGTAAGCAGAGAAGCGATTATTCTCAATTTTCTTGATGTTGCACAAGAATTTTCGACTAAACTCACTTACTGACACGTAACTAAGACGTTCCGAACGAATAAAACTTGCGTACATGGCGGATTTAACAACGTAAGCCGAGAAGCGATTATTCTCAATTTTCTTGATGTTGCACAAGAATTTTCGACTAAACTCACTTACTGACACGTAACTAAGACGTTGTGACGTCTCAGTCGCACAATTTTATTTTTTTTTAAACAATAAATCCTCATCAGACTTACTCAAGGGATGCTAATAGAGCAAGATCAATTATAAAATTCATTATAATAACTTGGGAAGAACATATACGTATTTATTAGACACCCTATATAAAACTATACGAGTCAATCATTATGCGAGTATCAGTATATAGGAAGAAAGTTGCTCATTTAGTAAAGAGAGCAATTAGAAATTAGCATTAGTACTTATGTCCACCCTGTATATGGACTACATACATAGAACACACGTACAAGTATCCATACATATAATCACAAGGTAAAAATTGTATATCGTAACGGAAAACAACGTATAAATATTCTACATCAATATTTCTTGAACACCCGGTATATCAAAAAGTCATGTATCAGAATAGAAGTACGATTTACATATTGCGAAAACTTCAATATCCCCAAGATTTTATACTCACACTCTAGTTTAAGTAGCGTAAGATTATATATAATATTAGAATAATTCAGTATTAATAGAATATTCAGTAGGGAATATTTTATTCCTAAGCATTATAAGAGTTTTAGACTGCGCGCGGAAATGCAAGTCCGCCGTCAATCGATAATCTTAAGAAATGCATGCTGGAAGCTTAAGGCAAAGAGCAATGCAAATGTAATATTATTAACTAAGAACGACGCATCCCGTGACACGCTTTAATTATTAAGTACACAAGCATTTATATATCCACACATTAATATTAAGAATTTTATACCTTTTACACATTATTATTACATCTTTATAACTTTATACGAAATTATACCCGTACTAATACGCTATGCAACGCGTACATGTATTCTATATAACGTAGCATTTTGTAATCGCATTATAGGTAGTAATAAGGAATTAAGCATATAAGAAATAATATTTTATTCAATGCAATATTTTATAAGAGCCTTATACTGTACAAGGTATGCGGACCGGCCGTCGATCGATATTCTTATCCGCCCGCTCGATAAGATTAAGCCGGACAAACAAGTTGGAATGTTGCGAGGGAACGATATAGCTGTCCTTCTCGCACAGAGATCCCTACCAGCGGCTCTTCCACTTGCCATTGCTCCCGCCCATGGGTCTCCCACCAACATCAGGAAGTCTTAGGCGAAGCATAAGAAGAATATCCCACCATCTACCAAGGGCGATCCCACTGCAGCATCTCTCCCACCAACACCCGAAGACCGGAGGAGCTCAGTGAGAGCCGAACATCCAGCATTACTATTTCAAACTTCGAACAGCTAATACCACTAGCTCTTCAACATAGTAGTCCGGTGTACGCATCGACAAGCTCCGAATTCACAGTCATAAGACTCCTATTCTTGTACTTAGTTTCTCTAGCGTTAGCAGACGCTAGTAATATTAATTGCTTAACTCAATTTAAATATAAAATAAAGTGCTTTTATTCTACATAATTCTATCAATTATTTCAACATCTGGTTACCAACTCATCCTGAATTAGCCGTCATTACAATAACTAAGGGCGCTTATCAGTAATCAAATTGGAGGACCAGCTACAGAGAGAATCCATCATATCAATCGTTAACACATATAATCATAAAGGGTAAGAGGGAATATTACTTATTAATTTTACACAATCGTTGACGGGTTATTAGTCTTATGGTCCCCGGTAGACCCGGTGAACTGCAGGGTGACCGAAAAACAAAATAAAATATCTCATTTATAAAGAAAATTTACACTAAAAATAATTAATAAATACTACTCAGATTTATTACTACAATTAGTATTATATGTTCATGTTCTTAAAATAGAGAATAGTTTTTTTTGTAAACTTCGAATACTGGGACGTGACATATTTTTGGTGGCAGCGGTGGGATAGCATAAGCCTACCTGTAAATTGATTGTGTCTAACCATTTTCTTTCAGAAGTGAATTGTGCGCGATATAACGTTCAATTTGAGTCTCGATTGATATTTAATGATTTTTCCGCGAGTTATAGTGCCGCTATAATTTTATTTGACTATTATACGCCGTGTTATTTAGATTTTTGCTTAATCCATTTAATTCATACTCTGTATCCGTATTTGATTTTATTTTCATTACGCTGTTAAAACTTAGCAGATATCTCAACTGCGTGTGCAAAATTGCAAAACTAAAACTGCATAGTGACATCCTGACGTTGTGAGTTAGAGCGAATATACTTCGCTCCTCGCTGCGACAGAATTATTAAACAATACCTGATTTTTGTGACAGTGTCCTGGTAGCTGGTGTATACGCCGCTCGTCACTGTAGCGAGGGTAGTTCTCTCCGGTGAGGCAGGATTCCGCACGTAGAGAACTGCAAACGTCACACGAACATCAGTGTTTAAATATTTTCTAAATCATAGAGGCACGCCACGCAGTGGAGATACATTGATTTTAGTCAAAGTGAAAGCTGGTTCTTTGAGGTGCCGCGAATTTGAGGCGACGGCTCCGAGCGGATAGGCCGCTCGTCGCTGCTTCGAGTTTTCTTGTACGCATGCAATAAACGTGAGAGTGGTGAGGCAGGATTCCGCACGCTCTTTCTTGTTCCGTCTCTCTGGTGAGGCAGGATTCCGCACATTGAGATTGGAGCGAGAACACGGATATTGTTATGTGGGCAAAATAAGTGCCCCCGGAGAATCACTGCACGAAACTAGAATCGAATTTTATTCAAATTTCGTGTTTCTATAGTTGGCCAAATTGTTGCAGAAAACTTGTGCATACTCCTTGTGAACGGAATCGAGAGCAACGGCTTCGAGCGGATAGGCCGCTCGTTGTTGCTCCGCAATCCTACACAGCCAATAGACGTTGAGAGTGGTGAGGAAACGCCGCACGCTCTCGCCCTGTTCGTTCCTTCTGGTGAGGCAGGATTCCGCACATTTGGAACGAAGCAAGGGACGGATATTGGAAAGAAGAATAAGACATGCCAAAAACGCGCCGCGCAGGACGAAAATTCCAGCTCCGACGCTTAATGCGAATACATTTTCAAGAGTTAGCAAATCGTTCCGTCGGATCCGATAATATAGATGATTCTAGCGTTTCGGCTCAAGAGCAATCAAATGAGAAAGAAAGCTTTGTGTATAAACTAATTCCGATTACGGTCGAAAAGTCTCCTTTACTAAATACAGATATTCCGGAAAACGACCCGCGTCGCGAATACATAAAGACTCAGATTGAGAGCGTTAGCGCTAGCAGCAAATAAAGAAATATGCATATCGTTATTATTTCTATATCGTACTATTATCGTGTGTTTTATTACCCTACCTTATAATCATATTTTACTTTCCAGCATATTATCTTTCATTGCAATATATATATATATATATATATATATATATATCTTAATCGATTGCTCTAGTTTATACATTCCATTATTTCGTTATATTGCTTGAGTACTATTAAAAGTTATTCAGGACCCTCATGTGCCCGCATAAATTTTCGAGACCCCTTACGCCGAACTACGAAGTAGCACCTCCTCCTCCCCCGCCGATACGGCTATACGTTTGTCAGAAAACGGCACTTTGCAATAGAAAGAACAGCGACATAACGTTTTGCGAACTATGTCTAAATAAAAAGTTTAGCCAAGCCGAAAAACTAAATTGGCGCAGGATTTATAAGCATACTTTGACCATCGACGGTGTCTCCACTCAACATTTTTGTCAAAATTGTCAAAAGCTGTTAACAGAGCTTCGATTCGGGGAGGAATGCTACGAGTGCCTTACTAAATTTAATGAGTATCAGGAAGACCCTGATTTAGCCGAAGCAGTATATTACGAAGACGACGACACCGTAGTAATAAATATCGAAATCCACGGTGAGGACGTGGAATAATTGCAAAATAGATATATATGTGTATTCTCTAGAAGTTAAGAACATTTTATTACAAAATATATATATATCATTTACTATATTCAATATTAACTTGAGTTTTATTATTTATAATTTTATTACGAGCATTTATAAGAAAAATCTCAGAAAATTCACAAAATATTATCGTTCCATTTATATCTTACTATATGCAAATATACATATTTTCCCTATTATATTACTATTACATTCTTATAACTTTGTTAAATCATTACGTAGTTTTCATTGTACCAAAGTTTGTATTATTGCGCATTGTATCTACAGGCTAGTCAAGTCATTATTTTGACCTCTAATATAATTCCGGTATTACGCATGACTCCGAGAATACCAAGAAACTACGAAACGCCAATTAATGCACAAGAGGGCTCCGCAATAGAACCAATGTTTATTTGTCAAAGGGGCACCGGTTATATTCACCATATAACTACTGCCGCTCTCTGCTATAATTGCCATCAGAATTTACCCCCGATTGAACAAGTAAAATGGCATAAGATATTTAGACACACCCTCACGGTAAACGGAACGCCGCTCGGAATTAGTTGTCAACGGTGTCGCGTACGTCTGACCGTCGCGCGACCCGGATTTATATGCATTGAGTGCTTTGAAAAGTATAGCCTGTTTTCATTAAACCCCGAGTTAATAAATTCCCGTAATAACAACGACGGTTCAACGACCATTAATATATACACATACATCCAGTCAACCGAAACAGGAGCAGAAATAAGTCCTGAAACTGGAGCAGAAGTAAACCTTTAAAAAAAAAAAAAAAAAAAGAGAGGGAGAAAATTTTTATTTTACAATGGCTCATAATACGAGATCGCACAGCTCGGTAAGCGCTGACTCAGATACCGATAAAAAGCAAAAAACCATAGGTGATCGCGAGAAACCAACCGAACATATAGACGCGAATTCCCTATTCGACGTCCTATCAAAAATTCAAACGGAACTATCGCGACTACGCGGATTACCAGAGCAAGTGAGCAATCTCGAACAGCGCGTGAATGAAGCTTCCCGCGCCGCGTCCGCATACGACGAATGCGCCGACAATTTAGTACCCGAAGACGTACCACCCGTGACAATGCCAGCTCTGAAAATAAAAGACGTAGTCGCAAACATTCCCCCGTTTAACGGTTATAGAATTTCTATTTTCCAATTCGCTCGAGCATGCGAACGAGCACGAGACTTATTATCCCCAGCGCAAGAACCGCAATTAGTGCAGTTCATTATGAACAAAATCGAAGGCGACGCGTACCAGGTGGTCGAAGGAAGCGTATACGTGCGCGTCGTAGATCTCTTAGATAAGTTAAAAACTATTTTTGCCCCAAATAAATCAGTTGCACAATATCGCGGAGAATTGGCCAATGTGTATAAACTACCCAATGAAACGATTTTAAAATATGCCGGAAAAATTAAAGATTTGAGAACGGCAATATTAGATGGAAATAGGCGACAAGGAAAGAACCATCGCGGGTTCCATAACGAGGTCGAGGAGGAAGTCCTCGAAGCATTTATTAATGGCCTACCTTCCAACGTTATCACCCGCATGGAATATAGAAATATTGCTACATTAGATGAGGCCATAGAATGGGCCGTCAAAATTTCAAAGAATTTAGAAGTTGAAAAGCAACGCGAACGGCAGAATTTGCCACGACAATTCCCCGTAACGCGTTCGGACTTAGGTAACCAGAAACCTCCGGAAGTAGAGCAACCTAGGTCAATATTAAAAAATCCTAACAATAATTTCGTTCCGCGACCGTGGATCCGCCCCTTAATACCCGGTCAACCAGGACCGAATTCCCCTGGCAGTTGCAATTATTGCAAACTTCCAGGACATAAGGTAGCAGAGTGCCGGAAACTAGCGTATCGAAACGCAACGCAAGCGTCGGGAAACGCGGAGGGCCGCCCGACGGTAAGCGCGACCAAGGAACCGGCCCAAGCGACCGCGCATCCCATAACGATACAAGCGGAGCCATCAACGAGCCAAACTTGAACACTAACGATAAAAATCAAGGCTCTACTTTTTCTAAAATTCCATTAAAGGAATACGATGACCCAGCGTCGGTCATCAGACCAGTGAACGAGGAACCCCTAGATGAAAAAGCCAGCATCGAAATGGCGAACCTAGTGTCACGTCTCGATATTCGAAGTTGATAAAAAAATTAAATCTAAATTATTAATACAAAGCTATATTCTGAACGTGACTATACTAAATTCTATGATAATAGTAAATTAGAGTTTACTCAATTAAATTGAATAAGATATGTACGCCTTTTAGATGTTTTATTTCTTTTTCGGTCACCCTGCATTCACCGGGTCTACCGGGGATCAGAAGACTGACAACTTGTCCGTATAAGGCGTTAACTTACTTAGGAATATACGTCGTTGGGTTGGATTCCTCCTGCGACGATCCCTCGAGATTGAATATTTATATATGTTCTTCTTAATTATAATAATGTAGGCTGATGTTGGAAGAATAGGTAGCCGGAACGTAGTAATAATTGTAGAGTCGAATATAGTAGTATATAACACTTTATTTTATGTTCAACGTTAAATTGTATTATTATTACAGTCGCTATGCTAGCGGCTGGTAAACTCCGTTTCAGAGTATATCTAAGAGTCTTAAAGACTTGTACAGAAGTTTGACGACGCGTAACGCCGGATTACTGACGCTTGACAAAGGTATTCAGAGCTCAAAAGTAGTAACGTGTTAACAGTTTGCCGTCGCGAATAGTAATGCTGGAAGTCGGACTTGCACTGAGCTCCTCCGGTCTTCAGGTGTTGGTGGGAGAGATGCTGCAGTGGGATCGCCTTTGGTAGATGGTGGGATATTCTTCCTATGCTTCGCCTAAGACTTCCTGATGCCGGTGGGAGACCCATGGGCGGGAGCAATGGCAAGTGGAAGAGCCGCTGGTAGGGATCTCTGTGCGAGAAGGACAGCTATATCGTTCCCTCGCAACATTCCAACTTATTTGTCCGGCCTAATCTTATCGAGCGGGCGGATAAGAATATCGATCGACGGCCGGTCCGCATACCATGTACAGTATAAGGCTCTTATAAAACTCTTATAATACTGTAGTGAATAAAATATTTTATAATGAATATTCTTATATGCCTAATTCCTTATTGCTACCTATACGGTTAATAATAAAGTCTTATGCTACGTGGAATATGTGTATGCGAATATAAAGTTTTTAAAGCTATGTGGATATAAAGTTAGAACGAATATATATATGTTTGTGTGCTTAAAATTATTATATTAAAGCGTTACATTTGCATTTAACTGTTTCATTCTTTTTCGCTTATATTTCTCAGTTGAATTTAATGCCTTATTAAAAGATCTTTCATATATATATATATAATATTTATTACAATTTTTAAAGCGTTTGAATCGTCTGTTTGATTGTACAATGCAAATATAAGGTTTTAGTTATTTCTATAGTTTATTCATATGGTAGTTATTTTTGCGTCACCCGCTGGCGCGTTCGAGCGTTGGCTATATACGGGGTGACTCTTAACTATGAATACTATTTTATAAGTTAGAACTTTGTCTTGGACGAATAACTTTCTCCGGATTTTTACTTCTTTCACCTCCTATGGGTGAGTTAACAATAAATATATTATTTAAATAAAATTTGACGTGCGGCAAAGACGTCACACCACCCCCCTTAGTTTAAATTTCGGAGTAACGAGTTATGACGAAATTTATTCGTCCAATCTGGCACGTAGGTCCCTGAATGTATATACAATAGGTATAGTGGGTGGTTCTGTATTTTCGGCTGGCGCATTGGGTACTGTGTTTGTATCTGTGTGTTCCGGTGGATTTTCAGGGATCACTTCCGGTTGCGGTCGTGGTCTGTTCGCCAAATACAATAACAAGTGTGTGAAAGAGCTCCAAATGGCTCCGAGTAAGTGTAAGCTACAGCCATAAGCTGCGTGTAGCGCATAGCCGTGTATTAACGTGTCGAATACAATTTTTATTATTCTTATAATGATAAATATTCCGAATACACCGGCGGTCGCTGCGCCGAATGTAGTAAAACCGTCCCATATTTTTGTTAAAGTATTATTATAAATTTTGTTTAAGGAATCTTCGTCTAATAAATTTCGCAATGAGATGGTATCCGACGGTATCGTTTGGCCAGTGAAGCCTCTAGCAATAGTGTGTAACACAGCGCTCTTTTCTGCTGGGAACATAATGTGATCTCTTAGATTATCTAAATCGTCTTGAGTGTAAATACCGCTCGTTGCCAAGGATTTCGGCGCCAAATACTTCCATGTTAATTTTGTCAGGGGTTTAAGGAGATGTGGGGAATTCGCTATGGAAGGTGTGGGATTGAACTGTATCCATGTTTCGTCTATATTGTAGAGGATAGGTAATAAGGGGTTACAGTCTCTAAGTGTGTTTTGTCTTGTTAATATTCGTGATTTAGGTGTCATGTATAATGAAGCGTTCCGGAACGTGACCGGTAATTCTGTGTGACAGGTATTTGTTTTTCTAAGTATAACGTCTATAGGTATACATTTTATGACATGAATTACTTCTCCTGCAGTTACTGCCATGTAACCCGGTGATTTCATAAGCCGATATGCAAATTCGTCTGGTAGAATAGAGGCAAGCGACAGTGTGTTCTGTATCACTTGTTTCTCTAGCTCACATTTCTGTAAAATTACGTCTTGATATAATGCTGTTACTTGGCTTCTTACGTATTTTTCAACGTAAACGAATTTTGAGTTTGCATATGTAAACATGTCAAGGTTTGTAATATCGGTTTTTGATTTTGTTTTAAAGACGTTTCCCTTTTGTGTCTCAAAAATGAATAATTTAGGATGTTCAGTCCCGTATAGTGTATATCCACAGATGGTGTGTCTGCGGGTAAGTGTGAGGGCAAAGGTGGTGTCTCGTGTCTCTAAGGAGAATATGGTAGTATTGTGCGAATCTTGAAATCCTTGAAATTTAACAGCATTTCCCTCGTACAGTATATCGTAATTTTCAAAACCACACGCGGTGGTGGGGAGACTCTCCCAAAAAGAATATCCGTCGTCAGAATCTATACATGTTTCGTCTCCTAAATCGCAGACGGTTCCGGATTTTAAAATTATTTTTCCCGTGCTTAGTTTTATGGGTACGTACGAGTCTTTTAGAGATATTTTTACAGTAGCTTGTACAATTACATCGTCCCATGTTCCATAATAATCTGAATACTGAATGCCTTTACATGTACCGTCGACGTTTACCTTTCCGGCTAAAGTAACGCTTCTATAATAAGTATGGTTTGACTTTAGTTCATCTATTATTTCCGCGGTTCCTATTCTCAAAAGACCTTCTCTATGAATTTGCATACACTTATTTCGGGATGTTTCTTGGAGGTAACTCGCATAGCCGTTCTGAACTGCCGAAATATGCGAGTGCATGCCGCAATGATATATGGTACGCATAATCTCTATTTTACACTGTATAACTTGTGTCTGCGCGTAGTTGGATAGTTGTAACAGTTGCATGTACGTATTGGTTGTCGCTGGCGTCTCTATATTCAGGTCGCATTCGCCAGATCGTAGCAATGACACGGTTGTTACATTTAAGTATGTTCCTCCGCAGTCGTATGCGATAATAGATTGGGTGCCATAGAGTATAGTTGCGATGGTCAGCGAGAATAGTATCGCTCTGTATGCCTTAAAATAGAAATATTATAATTAATTTTAAAAATTGTAATTAGTGTTGGTTGTTTGTGTTGTTTTGTGTTACAAAATGTGTAAGATAGAAGAGGAGTAATAGTGGATATTTCTTAATAGTACTGTATCTTTTCTTAATAATACTGGATCCGGGGGTCCAGGCCACGATTACAAGCTCTGATTTTTCGTTTTCCTTCAACCCGGATCGATATAGCATGTGCTTTTGCACAGCTTTAATTTATTGACATGAACAACGCGTGGTTTACCTCGGAAATCTATTCTAGCGTTGTTCATCGGTAATAGTTCAAGAATTTTATAGGGACCGCTATACTGGTCATCTAACTTTCCTTTCATTGGCTCTTTTAATAGATAGACTTCATCATTGACTTTAAATCTTTGAACGTTAAGTTTTCTGTCATAATATCTTTTACTTATTTCTTTAGATTTTACTAAATTTTGCCTTGCCAAATCTTGGGATGATTTTATCGTATCAAAAAGGTTAGTAAGATAGTCTTGATAAGGGGTTTCGGTTATCTCTTCAGGAGTTACAAAGGATGAGGGTGTTCTGGGGAGATGTCCAAAAACTAAAGCGTATGGTGTATAATTAGTACCCTCATGCACGGATGTATTGTAAGCGAACATAGCGGGTCTGAGGTGTTCATCCCATTCGTTGTTCTGGTTAGTGTACATTTTTAGGTACTCTGTCAGGACATGATGTGAGCGTTCAATGGATCCATTCGATTGTGGGTAGTAAGCAGTGGTTCGACACTGTTTTATTTTAAAATAACTAGCGATGGTTTTCATTAGGGAGGTGAAAAAGGTTGGAGCTTGGTCAGTTAGTAAGGCTTTCGGTGCTCCGTATATGCAAATGAAATCTTTTATAAAGGCGTCGGCAATGGAAAGGGAGTCAGCAGTTTGCATAGGGGTAGCAATTGAATATTTTGTTAGGAGATCTTGGATAGTTAAAATGTAGGAGTTGTTTCGACTGGTCGTGGGCAATGGTCCTACGACGTCCATGGATATTTTATCAAAAGCTGCTCCGGGTGTATCAGTGATCATCATTGGCTGTTTTGTTTTCACTCTGGTTAATTTCTTGATTTGGCAGTTTCGGCAATTTTTTATGTAATCCTGTATATCTTTTTTCATCGTTGACCAATAGTAATTTTGCCTGATTCTATGGTAAGTTTTATTCACGCCTTTATGTCCTCCAATTTTAGTTGCGTGTTTTTCGTAAATGATATTTTGTCTTTCTTGCGGGTCGGGACAGCGAATTAAAGATTTACAGATAGTTATAATGATTGGTAGGTCCGAAAGAAATCTTCTTAAATTTTTATGCATAAAATTCCAGGGGACTGTATCGTAGAGGTCGTTTTGAGCTATGCTTATTGTTTTTAGATTTAATTCAATTATGGCGTCTCTTAGGGATCTTACTCCGTTTAAAATATCATTTTGTTCTATGGGCGTCCTTTCGTTTTGTTTAATAGGGATGGTTATCAAATGTTTCTTGCTACTTAGGTTTGTAATTTTTACTCTTGTGAATGTTAGATCCTTATACGCGGGGAGTTTGTTTTCTTTTAAGTAATCTTTAGCGCCCTTGTCGTAAGGTTGTCCTCCGAGTGTGGTAAAAATAATGTGATTATCCCTTCGAGAAAGTAGCGAATCACGCGTTTCGATAATTTTGAAATTAATTCCTTCATCTGAAGAGCGGGGTTGTGGAGATACTGATATATTAAGCTCACTTTCATCCTGCGAATCTTCTTCTGATATTTCCGATTCATTCGATTCATTATCGAAAAATTCTTGTGGTTGTCCTTCTGGATTTTCGTCTAAGTTTTCGGTGTTCGGGAAGAAAGGTTGGGACGAAGTTCTTGCTACTGCAGGTGGAGTTAGTAAAGCATCTTCAATTAAATTTTCTGTGAATATCTGTTGCTGGGGGTTAAGGGTAAGTGTGGGGTTAGTATTATTGGAAGGAATAGTGATAGACGGTCTAGATTGTTGCGTCGCTGTTTGATACGAGAACAGGGAGTCGTTGGAATCATCGTCAAATTCCATTAAGGGAAGTAAAGAAGCGTCAGGAGGTTGCGGATTTCTGGAGAGTGCGTCTGCTACCACGTTAGTTTTCCCAGTTTTGTATTGTATTTCGTAATCATACTCTGAGAGTTTCAACCTCCATTTCCACAATCGGGAGCTGGGATCCTTAACTGAATGCAGCCAAACTAAAGGCTTGTGGTCCGTGAGGATTGTGAATTTCCTACCGTACAGGTAGTGCCTAAAGTATGTGGTGCAGTAGACTACGGCTAAGCACTCCTTCTCTATGGTGGAATATCTCCCTTCTGCCTCATTCAATGTTCTGGAAATATATGAGATAGGTAAGTCCTTCCCTGCCTGTTCTTGACTTAATACACCTCCTATAGCGTATCCGCTGGCGTCAGTAGTTAATAAAAATGGTTTCGTAAAATCTGGATATTGTAAAACGGGTTCTTTTAGTAATTCGTTTATTAGCTTTTTAAAAGTTTCCTCTTGTAAAGATGTCCATATAAAAGGTTTATCTTTCTTTAATAAATCTGTCAATGGTTTTGCAATTTTTGAAAAGTCTCTAATGAATCGGCGATAATACCCAACTAGTCCTAAAAATTGTTTTATATTTTTATGATTCTTTGGGGTTGGGAAATGTTTTACGGCACTAATCTTATTTGGGTCCGGTCTTACTCCGTCGTTTCCAATTACGTGACCTAAATAAGCCACTTCGTGCCTCAGGAACTGACATTTGTCCGGTTGCAACTGTAAATTTGCCCTTTCTAACCGGCGCATCAATTCTTTAATTTTTATCTTGTGTTCCTCTAAAGATCTTGCATACACGACAATGTCATCCAGGTAAACAAAGAGTTCGTTTCCTTGCAGGCCCGTCAATACATTGTCCATCAAACGTTGGAACGTCGCTGGTGCATTCCTTAATCCAAATGGCATCCTTTGATATTCGTAGTGGCCATAGGGTGTAGAAAACGCTGTCTTTCCTTGATCTTCAGCAGCCATAGGTATTTGATGAAATCCTTGGGCGAGATCGAAAATAGAAAAATATTTAGCGCTGCCCAATTGGTCTAATATCTCTGCGATATTAGGCAATGGATACGCGTCTCCAACTGTCTTCTCGTTTAATTTCCTGAAATCGATGACCATCCTCCATTTCCTTTGTCCGTCTGGCGCGGACTTCTTCGGAACAATCCATAAAGGGGCATTATAAGGAGATGCTGATGGCACAATTATTTCATCTTTTAGCAATTTCGCTACTTGTTTATCGATTTCTTCTTTATGGACCGGTGGATACCTATATTGTTTCACATGGATAGGCAAGTTGTCCGTGGTTGGAATGGTATGCTTAACAGAAGTTGTACATCCAAGACTTTCACCGGGTAGATGAAAACAATCTACGTATTCTTCAAGTATGTCTCTTACATGATCTGCTTCTTCGTCGTTCAAATGTTCGATGTTTATAAGAGCTTGAAGTTGTTGTACGCGGTTAGATGTACTCAAAATTTCGGGACAGACCCTCGAGTCTGGGGATATAGCGAACGTATCGCTCGGATTTAGAAGGTCCTCTAGATCCGTCGACCCTGTACGTGAGTCGGCAGAATTCTTGAGGCTTGTAGACACTGGAAGCGTGTCACTGAAAATAGAACCCTCAAGGTCTAAAGGCGTGCTAATAGGATCCTTGAGGCACGAAGATGCAGGCGTTGCATCTTGTGTAGAAGCATCTTCCTGGTGTTGCGGCACCGGAAGAGTATTAAGATCTGAGGATTTCCCGTTTTCGGAGAGCTCCTTTTGGCTCCTGGATTTAGAAGATGAAGATTTCCCATTGTTGGCGAGCTCTTCATTGCTCATGGATTTAGTAGATGAAGATTTCCCATTATTGGCGAGCTCTTCATTGCTCATGGAATTAGAATTTAATCTAAGGTGCTCCTTGAAGTCACTTGGTACGAAATAATCCTCAAGAGGCATCGGGTATACCTCAATGGTGTAATTGTACTCTGTCAAGTTGTAAGCCTTAATATGGCCTTTCCCTCGGGAGTTCTTGACGAGCGCTTCACCTAGGAATAACCCTTTAACTGGCTCATTCCGTGGAATATAGCCTTCCTCCTTTTCCGGATTCGTAATGTTGAATGTGACATCAACAATAGAGCGTGAAGGTACCACGATGTCTTTACTCTTGTAGAATGGTACCTGAATGTTTCCAAACGCTAAACATTCATGTTGATAGTCGACGACGGCATTATTACTCTTTAGGAAATTTGCGCCTATTATGCCGTCGGCGGGTATCCCAAAATCGTCTTTAACGATGTAGAATTTGGCACTTTTTCCCATAATTTTGAAAGTGGCTGATCCCAATGTTGTAATTGGTTTACTCGAAATTCCTTTTAATTTCAGCCTATCTCGTGTATTTATTGAAGTGTTTTTTAAGATTCCTATTTTTACAAGATTTACGGAAGACCCTGAGTCTACCATAAAAAAGCAATATCCCTTGAAATTTGTGCAAGTGATGGCGACTCTAGGTTGACAGGTTTTTGTCTCTAAATTCGTGATTCCGATAATTGCCTCTTCTTTAATTTCATTTATTGGTTCAATGACCGGCGCTGGGTCATTTT
>NW_027223341.1:4685810-4758941 GCF_030449975.1 Polyergus mexicanus
AACCAGTTAAGGCAAGGTATAATTTGCCATTTTACCAGAATTTTATCAGAGTACAAATGTTAAAAAAATACATAAACACTTGTGACTTTGGCACTAAATGGACAAAATTTTGGAGGGATACTTAGAGGAACTCCATCAGATGGAAAGTCCAAAATGTCTCGGTACTTTGCACCATTCAAGTTGCCTAAAGGGCAGGTTACGCTAAAAGCAGTTTCTTGAGAAGTAATTAATGAGTAATAAAAAATAATGAGAAGTTTGTTTTAAGACTAATTTCGAGTATTAACAATGAAAACGTGGTATTTTTATTGTTAATTTATTGCAGAATCGTAAGCATGGGTTCTCAGTAAGAGAAATCGAAGAAATTGAATTTCGTCGATTACAGCGCCATCTATCATGAATCGAGAAAAATGTTTCAGACAAATTGTATGTGTTTTTAGCCAAAGATTCCGAATATGCAATAAAAAATAGGGGTTCCCATTTAAGATTTCAAACTTGCCCCCCCTCACCGCCCAGGGGAAGGGGTGGGGGGGCTCATTTTAACGTCATTGTACGTCCCCCTCGAAATGACAAAATTTTGATTCTAAACATTTTTTCGTAGTGTGCTTATTTTTCGAGTTATTTGGCTGCCTAAGTTAAAATGGGTCACCTTGTATACATGGTGATTCAAAACAACCTTCTGTCCTTACAATGTCATATACTTGACACTATTCTAAGACGATTTTTTCTTTGCCAAAATTTTTTCCGAGGCTTAGTTTTTAAATTATAAGCCAAAATAGTTAACGAATTACGGGCCGCGTACACAAGGCAGGCAGGAGCGGAGCAACTCACCGTCCCATACTGGTGATTACGTGAGGCGCTCGCTGCGATGAACTGTTTGCTACATGGGGTGTATGTGTGAGAGAGAACGTATACGCGTATACATACAAATACACATTCTCTCTTTCTCACTCACTGACTCTTACCTTGTATGTAGAGATTCGTTGCCCTTATACGACTCAATAAGTAATATTTCCGTGTGATACAACGAGTAACTAGCAAACTTTTTTTCACTCACAAATTGTACCACTTATCGAACTTTTACGTATTAATCCACGCACTTTATCGATAAACTGAATTTATTAAAAAAAACGATGTTATTATACGTCATTATATTTTCATATTTTATAGTTTTATGTTTTCGAAACTATCAAATTTACAATGTCGGAGGCTTTAGCCGATCACGGGACACATGAGCGTCCGCGTCGATCACGCGTAATGTGATACATTCAGTTATTCGGCAGCCGGCAGCCGGCATGCCGGCATCGCTAGTACCGATACAACTTGCTTGTTGTCGTCGCGCAGTTTCCGCATCGAATAACGCGTTTCTTTCTTCGAGATATTTTAATAATTAATCGGTAGTAATCGGTAGATTGTGATTAACCGTTATATTCGTTAATAAATTCAATTTATCGATAAAGTGCGTAGATTAATTCATAAAAGTTCGATAAGTGGTACAATTTATGAGTGAAAAAAGTTTGCTAGTTACTCGTTCTATCATACGGAAGTATTACTTATTGAGTCGTATGAGGGCAACGAATTACTACATAAAAGGTAAGAATTAGTGTCAGAGAGAGAGAGAGAGAGAGAGAGAGAGAGTGCATGTGTGCGATCAACTGTTTGCTACACGCGATAGATGTAAAAGAGAAAGACAGAGAGAGAGAGAGAGAGAGAGAGAGAGAGTGCGTGTGTGCGATCAACTGTTTGCTATACGCTATGGATATAAAAGAGAAAGACAAAGAAGAGAGAAAGAGAGTGCGTGTGTGCGATCAGCTGTTTGCTACATACGATGGGTGTAAAAGAGACAGAGAGGGAGAAGGAGAGAGAGAGAGAGAGAGAGAGAGAGAGAGAGAGAGAATGTGTATGTGTGTGTATACGCGTATACGTTCTCTCTCACACATACACTCCATCGTATGTAGCAAACAGTTGATCGCAGCGAGCGCCTCACGTAATCACCAGCATCAGACGGTGAATTGCGCCACCCCTGCTTGCCTCGCGTACACGGCCCGTAACTATTTTGGCTTATAATTTAAAAACTAAGCCTCGAAAAAAATTTTGGCAAAGGAAAAGTCGTCTTAGAATAGTGTCAAGTATATGACATTGTAAGGACAGAAGGTTGTTTTGAATCACCCTGTATATGGAAAAATGGTACAGCTAAAATACTCATCCACACATACAGCATTTATTTTTTGCTATAACTTTGTTAATACCGTATACAAACAAATTATTCGCATTATGTATACGTATATGGATCAATGTAAACCTATGTATACAAAGATACTGAAACTTTTTTTCCGGTCCCGCTAAAATACTTTATGCAAACATATATATATATTGTATATATATTTGTATATATATATGTATGTTAATCGGCTATTTTGACGACAGTAAAAAATAAAACATTTTATTGTATACATAAGAGTACATTGACTCTCTGACGTATACATTACTTGCGATTTTGTGATAAAATGCACTGCTACGTATATATAGGGAATTAAGTATAGATCGATTAATACAGCGACAGTACAAATTATGTACAGTACATTATACTATTTGGCTATTATGACGACACCGCTATTTTCTATGAAACGATTTTTTTAACGACACTATAAAAATGAATTGAAAAATCCTTCTTTTGAAGGATTTATGATAGCGATCATTCATCGAATTAACAGGTAATTAAGAAATATTTGAATTTTTGTAAATCCAAAAGGTTTATCCAAGAAAATTATTTATTTATTTTCAGCAATAAAATTGATTAGGAAACAAATAACAATAAATAAAAACAAACATAAAACGAATAAAACGCTCCTTTTTCATCCCGTTTCGATTGCTCTAGAAATTTACCAAAGACTTGAGACAGGGATGAGGGTTAAGACGCATAATCAGAAAATATACATTATACTGCATTTAGATACGACATGCTAAAACACTATGTTCACTGATGTATTCACTAACTGAAAAGCAACACAAATGTTTACTCAATCTTCTAACACATCACCAGTATGAAATCATTATTGCTTCAACAGATATAGCAATTTAGTAAATGAGCGTTAACCATTCCATTACAGATCACAAGATTCTATTAGGGGAGACTATTGAACTTTCACTTAAAGGATTCTCGTGCTTTTAAATGGATTCTCTCTAGACATTCGAGCTGGATCTCTGATTTGCAAATAAGTGTGGACGTACGCGAAGTCAGGAGATTTGTCATGTGTGCAGTAGGTAATGTAGAAAAACGCTTTCTTAAAATATTTTTATTATTTATATATGGATTTATTTTTTGTATATCTATATTTTTCCTGTTATATGCTATTCGTAAACAATTAATAATTATACTCTTTCAAAATTAAAATTCACGTATGTCATGGCATCGCGAGATTTTACGTGCAAAAGAGTACCGTACAATTATTAATTGTTTACAGACAGTATATCATACGTAAAACAGAGATATATAAGAAAAAACGATATATAAATAATAAAAATATTTTAACAGGATGTTTTTCTTTTGCTTACTGCACACATGACAGCTCTCCTAACCTCACGTATGTCACTGTTTTAATATCTCATTATGTGTTTTCAGTATCAAACATATTTGTAAGTTTACGAAATCTTCCTCTTCGTACGAAATAACATTGGGTAAGTATTTTTTGCTAATATGACCTTGGGTACCTTGGGTACTTTAGTAATGTGGGACAAGTTCTTAGATATAAGTAATAAGACATTACAATTAGAAACATAGAGTATTTTCTGTTATATTTTCATAGTTTATATTATAAAAGTACATATATACAACATAGGCCTAATAATTTTCAAGTCATTAATCAATTTCTTTTATTTACAGTGGGATTTTTACACTAGAAATAATGCATTTTTGGGTCTATGCTGGGATAACTATTGTGCAACTACAGTATGAGATAATGTCTTTAAGTAATGTATTCTCTGACTGTTGATTCAATCTAAAAGAAGACTGAATTATGATGATGAAAGTTATGCTGATAACATTGCTTTACGAACGAGATCTTAATGTCTATCTAACGCTGCCTATTTAATATTATATCATTTTCATTTTAAGCAGGCGAAAGTAATAGATCGGCACTAATTTGCAAATCAGGGATCCAGCTTGCATTGAATGTCTGGAGGAAATCCTTTTACAAAGCACGAGAATCTTTTAAGCGAGAGTTGAATATTATAGTCTCTGCTAATAGAATCTTGTGATCTGTAATGGAATGGTCAACGCTCATTCACTAACTTGCAGTGTCTGTCGAAGCAATGAATGATTTTGTACTGTTGACGTGTTAGAGGATTGAATAAACATTTGTATCGCTATTCAATTGAATATATCAGCGAAGATAGTGCTTTGGCATATTATATCCAAATGTGGCATATTGTAATATATATTATACATATTATATGTATATTATCTGTATCACAAAAAAAATCTTATAACATTTTGTTCTTAACCGATTTATCAAGTTTACAATTACATTGGAGTGTATACATAAACACATTATTTTTCAGAGACAAAATCTTGTATCAATATGATAATTATATTTGTAATAATTATAGAAGGTTTATATGTATGTACTGTCTCACATAATACATATACATATATTGAAATATGGAATTATTAGTGTCGCTAAGACATTAGAGAATCCCGTTAATAGAATAGAGGTAGTATATATATATATATATATATATATATATATATACATATATATATTATGTCGGTGTAAAATTGCTACTAAATTGTGTCAATTTTTAATGTTTGATACTAAGATATCATAAAATGCTTATTTAAAATGTTAATATATAAGAGACTAATAAATATTAAAATATTCATGAAGCTTGATGTAGACTTATAACTTTATCATTTGAAAATTTTTTGTGTAAATCCATTTTTCATTTCTTAAGCTGCGTTCGCTTTGAAAGTTTGCACAAAGCTTTTTAATATATTTTAAAAAGTGAGTACTAATATACTTTTTTCTTTATATCAGATATTAATACAATAATGGATAAAAATAACAATTGGAACAATGAGTCTGTGATGCAAAACAAAGATTGTAATATTGAGATGACCGATGTTGCATTAAATACCAGTAAGTGTGCATAATATTTTCAATTGTTGCTCTTTAGAGATTGAATGTCAATATGAATATCTTAATCTTTAGTTCCTTTTCTTTTTAATAATATTTTGTTAATTAATTTATACTTTTAATATTCTTTCAATCTATTTTGTAGTTTTTAAAAATTATCAAATATAAATCACATTGTATCTATAAATTGCATGTCACGACTGTTATTATGGCCTTTAAGCTGATGAATGTCAATCTGTATAATACAATTGCTGTTAAATATGCTAGAATATGTATTTCTTTTTTGTTATTGCATTAGATATTGACAAACCCACATCAATTGCCGAAAATGGAAATACGAAAAAATCAGAAACAGAAAAGAAAAACTGTGACAATCAGATAACTGATCTTCCAATATATTTTAGTAAGTTTAGTTATTTTCCATTTTACATGTAACCGACTATAGGCTCCTGCAGATAGGACGCGTCAATGCGTTACGCATGGCAAAAAGTGACGCGGTGGCCAATCAAGATGTCATTTTTTCTTAAGAGTTCTATGTTTATTAGCGCGTCACTTTTTGTTATGCGTAATGCGTCGATATATCCTGTCTGCAGGAAGCCTATGTCTGTGAAGAAAATGTTAATGTTTCAATATTTTGTAGTATCTTTTTATATTATTATTTACTGTAAATATACAATTTTATGATAAAAAGTGATACATTTCCAAAATTCAATACTACTGATAACATAATTTTAATATAATACTTTTACAGATAATACTATGGATGTATTCACATGCAGTTTCGTTGAAAATGATTTTCTGCAAACTGACAATATTGATGACGCAAATATCTCTCTCTCATGTATGTACACTTCTTATAATTCATACATATGAAGTTTAATATTTTATTTACTGTACATATAGATTCATGTAACATTAAATTAGCCATTTATTTTTCTAATATGTTCTTATTTTGTTTTTTTTCTGTGTAGGCTTACTTAATACTTCTGTGTATGAAAATTTAGATAAATACGTTAAGAAATTAAGTTTTAACACTACTATGTAAAAGTTTAATTTCCAAAAAGCTCAATTTAAAAAAATTTTGTATAAAGTGTTAGAGTCGATTATTTGTAAACATAGAATCAAATATTTCAAAAATTATTACTATTGACATTTTACTATTTAATTATTAAAATATAATTTTTTAAATAACTTTACAACGTAGTTATATTCAAATCACAACATGAAGTTAGACCATATGCCTCCACGGTCTATCATTATTTATCACTGGCTATTGTTTGATGATTATCAATAGGTTCTAGTTATTTTCTTTAAGATTGTTCTAAAACACGTCCCATTGATACCTATGCACTCATTTGCTGATATTGTTTAATTCCTTAGAAACATTGCAAATTTTGCAAAATAGTTGATTGCAAATATTTATCCTATTTAGTTTGACCTGGGAAAAAACTTTCTTTTATGAATTGTCAAATATCGCTTATACATGATTCATAGTAATAAAATATTGTTCCAATATTACATTAGATACAACTGAACGGCTCTTACATTTTAAGATAGCACTTATGGTTTTTGGTAATAAATTTATGTAATTTTTGTTGCAATTTTATGATGCAAATTATATTTATATTTAGAGGAATTATCCATGTCAAAAGATACATGTATTCTCCCTACATGTCAAAATGAGATTGAAGTATGCAACACAAATATCAATGTTTCAATATCACCATCACCACTTGGTATGTAGATATGTAAAAAATTTATTATTATTTTTACAAATATGTTTTGTTAAGACTTCTATCCCATTACAGATTATATGCTAATATATGCTAAAAATTCTTGCAATGTCTTGCATTGCAATTCCTGTAATATAAATAAATATTTTTATAAGATGATACAATAGATTGATCAGATTTGTAAAATAATGGAAAATATTATGGAAATATTCCTTTTGCTTTAATAAATAATAAATATCCATAAAATTAATATAATATATGGTACAATTAAGAAGCTAACAAGTTCACATATTACATTAATTAATTTTATGGCTATTATATTTGTTGAAGCAAAAAGAAAATATGCTCAATCAATTCCCCTAATGTCATGTTTTTATTTCAACATATTTTGCTTGAATTTTGTGCATGTATTTCTTTGTTTCTGATCTCATTAATCAAGATGATCATGACTATAAATATTTAAAACAAATATATATATTTATTATTTTTTTTAGATGTTGAGGATGAATAAAGCGGATCAGAGTACATACCATCAGAAGACGATCACGATTTATTAGATAATAATGATGAAGAATTGCCATAGATACAAAAATCAATAGTGACTGATCAAAATATAACTGCATCTTCAATATCTAGTTTAGATGCCTCAAAAGCTAATAATGACACATCAGTATGCGATGACGGAAATATGTATGTAGACACTTCAGATACAAAAATTATAAAACAAAACTATTGTATGTTTTGCTCAAAATTGCAAACACAATTAGCGCGACATTTGGAAACTGTACATCGCAATGAACCGGATGTAAAAAAGTTTGCTGTCTTACCTAAAAATAATCCTGAACGGAGAACAATTATTGATACCTTACGGAAAAATGGTAATTTTAAATTTAATACACAGTCCAAATTGAATAACGGAAAATTTATAGTATGTCGACGTCCTAATAAAAAACATCAAAAAGATGCTAAAGATTTTACTGTTTGTGCCAAATGCAAGGGTTTTTTTGCAAAAAGCACAATTCGTCATCATTCTAGAAATTGCTTTGGAAAAAAATTCACAAAAAATAAATGTATTATGATTATGGGTAGAAAGATTGTAAGCAGATTACATCTATCCGCAAGTAAAATTTTGAGGAAAGATGTTTTTCCAGTCATGCGAGACGATGAAGTGTCTCGTGTTATAAGATACGACGAATTGTTGATTTTGTATGCAAATAAATTGTGCATCAAATATAAATCGCAGCATCATCATGATATGATTCGCGCTAGATTACGTCTTCTTGGTCGTTTCTTCTTGGCAATGAAAGATATAAATACAAACATCGAAAACTTTGATTCAATTTATGATCCCAAAATATATGATGACTGCATCTGTGCGATTAATAAAGTCGCAAAATATAATCCTGAAGAAAAAATGTATGAAACTCCTGCAGTAGCATCAAATTTATCAACATTAATAAAACATATTGGAAATGTTCTGATTATGGAATGCATAAAAAGAGAAAATGCAGAAAAAAAGAAACAAGTTAAAGATTTTTTTAAATTGCTAGTTGTGGATATTGGAACAAGCATTAATGAAACTGTCATGGAAACACAATCGACTCACAGAAGGCATAGAAAAGTTCATCTTCCATCAGTAGAAGACATTCAGAAATTGTACAAACATTTAAAAAAAAACGGACTGAGGCTTTTCTGGCACTACAACAATCGTTCTCTTATTGTCACTGGATTTCTTTGGCTGAAGTAACACTAACGTCCACACATGTGTTCAACAAACGTCGGGCAGGAGAAATTGAAAGAGTTCTCATAGAGGACTTTAATAGCTATGAGAAATTAAATAAAAATATGTATAATGATATTTATAAGTCATTGTCTACAGAAAGTAGAAAAATAGCTGAAAAATATATAAGATTTTGCATAAGAGGCAAATTAGGACGTACAGTTCCTGTATTACTATCAAACGATTTATTTCAAAGTATTCTTTTCATTTTAAAATTTCGGGAACAAGCTGGAGTATCAGAAAAAAATCCGTATGTTTTTGGATTGCCTGGATATAACAAAGGAAGATGTAAGTATCTCAGAGCATGTGCATTAATACGAAAATTTTCGGAAGAGTGTGATGCGAGTCAATCTTCTACTTTACGTGGCACAATATTGAGGAAACATGTAGCAACATATTGCATCCAATTAAATCTGAATGATGTCGAAATTTCAGACCTAGCCACGTTTATGGGTCATTCCGATAAAATTCATAAAAATCATTATAGGCAACCATTGATTAGTAGAGATATAGTAAAAATATCACAGTACCTAGAAGCAGTACAAGGTAATACAAACAATCCAGATGAGAATTTATCAACAGATAACAGTTTCGAAAATGATGAGGTATTAAAAGAAAACAACCCCAGTCAGCCAGGTCTGTTCTAACAGATATTGCCAAGTGCTTGCTACAAATTATTGTCAGCAAAAAGGCTACAAATTTGGTACAAGAGTTGTTATTACCGATTAAGCTAGCAGATTGCCGGCAAGAATCAAGCAAAGCTTGCTAACATAACTACACAGCAAATTGGCGGCAGAAACCGAGCAAAGCTTGCTGACATGACTGACACCAGATTGTCGGCAAAAACTGAGCAGGATCTAGAGTGCGCAATCTGATGGCAAATTGGCAGCAAAAACCGAACAAAATCTGCAACTTATTACAAAGTATTATAAAATAGTTCAGTCGCTTATCGCTATGCGGCGCGTTATTCATTATCTATACCCGTATTCAAATTCTTGTCATGAGTGTATATAAAGCCTACAAAATGCTAATAATATTATAATATATATATTTCTATCAGTTCAATTTTTGACACAATTCTTATACAGGAAATTCAGATATTGAATTGATTTTTTGCAAATCGGACAGATAATTGTTCGATTTTCACTTATTCAAACAATTTCTGTCCAAAAAGATCTTTAATTTTATAAATTAAGTTATTTGAATTTACCTATATGTTTTAACATATTAATATATGATTTTATATAATGTCTAATTATCTAATGGTCATTTTATGACCAAAACTTATCATCATTTTATTACTTATTTGACGTCAAATCATGTCAAGCTTTGCTCGGTTTTTGCCGTCAATTTGCTGTCAGGTTATGTCAACAAGCTTTGTCACCAAAACACAAGCTTAATGCGGACACAGATGGCACTGGATTTGTTACCAAGTTTTGAGCGAATTTGATGCCAATTTGGCAACAATTTGTTATCAAATTGCTTACTGGGACTCTATTGACAAAGAAAAAGAATGTGTACTTAATGAAAAAGAAGGTTTATCTTCAGGTAATTATATCTATATTTTAATTTGATATTTTTATTTTATATATTTTATGTTTTCTTTATACATATATACTTATATATAATTACTTATATTTATTTTAATGTCTCAACATAAATTAAATTTATTTCAGACACCAATTCAGACTATCTTATATCTGATAATGTTAATATTCAGGAGAAGCAAAATAGCAATAAACGGAAACGATCTAGTGAGTATTTTCCATCGATTTATGATATACAGGGTGATTCAAAACAACCTTCTGTCCTTACAATGTCATATACTTGACACTATTCTAAGACGATTTTTCCTTTGCCAAAATTTTTTCCGAGGCTTAGTTTTTAAATTATAAGCCAAAATAGTTAACGAATTACGGACCGCGTACACAAGGCAGGCAGGAGCGGAGCAACTCACCGTCCCATACTGGTGATTACGTGAGGCGCTCGCTGCGATTAACTATTTGCTACATGGGATGTATGTGTGAGGGAGAATGTATACGCGTATACACACAAATACACATTCTCTCTCTCACTTTCTCTCTCTCGCTCACTGACTCTTACCTTGTATGTAGAGATTCGTTGCCCTCATACGACTCAATAAGTAATATTTCCGTGTGATACAACGAGTAACTAGCAAACCTTTTTTCACTCACAAATTATATCACTTATCGAACTTTCACGTATTAATCCACGCACTTTATCGATAAACTGAATTTATTAAAAAAAACGATGTTATTATACGTTATTATATTTTCATATTTTATAGTTTTATGTTTTCGAAACTATCGAATTTACAATGTCGGAGGCTTTAGCCGATCACAGGACTCATGATAGCGTCCGCGTCGATCACGCGTAATGTGATACATTCAGTTGTTCGGCAGCCGGCAGCCGGCAACGCTAGTACCGATATAACTTGCTTGTGTCGTCGCGCAGTTTCCGCATCGAATAACGCGTTTCTTTCTTCGAGATATTTTAATAATTAATCGGTAGTAATCGGTAGATTGTGATTAACCGTTATAATCGTTAATAAATTCAATTTATCGCTAAAGTGCGTAGATTAATTCGTAAAAGTTCTATAAGTGGTACAATTTATGAGTGAAAAAAGTTTGCTAGTTACTCGTTCTATCATACGGAAGTATTACTTATTGAGTCGTATGAGGGCAACGAATTACTACATAAAAGGTAAGAATCAGTGTGAGAGAGAGAGAGAGAGAGACAGAGTGCATGTGTGCGATCAACTGTTTGCTACACGCGATAGGTGTAAAAGAGAAAGACAAAGAAGAGAGAAAGAGAGTGCGTGTGTGCGATCAGCTGTTTGCTACATACGATGGGTGTAAAAGAGACAGAGAGGGAGAAAAAGAGAGAGAGAGAGAGAGAGAGAGAGAGAGAGAGAATGTGTATGTGTGTGTATACGCGTATACGTTCTCTCTCACACATACACTCCATCGTATGTAGCAAACAGTTGATCGCAGCGAGCGCCTCACGTAATCACCAGCATCGGACGGTGAGTTGCGCCACCTCTGCCTGCCTCGCGTACGCGGCCCGTAATTCGTTAACTATTAACGTACGCGTATACACACACATACACATTCTCTCTCTCTCTCTCTCTCTCTCTCTCTCTCTCTCTCTCTCTCTCCTTCTCCCTCTCTGTCTTTTTTACACCCATCGTATGTAGCAAACAGCTGATCGCACACACGCACTCTCTTTCTCTCTTCTTTGTCTTTCTCTTTTATATCCATAGCGTATAGCAAACAGTTGATCGCACACACGCACTCTCTCTCTCTCTCTCTCTCTCTCTCTCTCTCTCTCTGTCTTTCTCTTTTACATCTATCGCGTGTAGCAAACAGTTGATCGCACACATGCACTCTCTCTCTCTCTCTCTTTCTCTCTCTCTCTGACACTAATTCTTACCTTTTATGTAGTAATTCGTTGCCCTCATACGACTCAATAAGTAATACTTCCGTATGATAGAACGAGTAACTAGCAAACTTTTTTCACTCATAAATTGTACCACTTATCGAACTTTTACGAATTAATCTACGCACTTTATCGATAAATTGAATTTATTAACGATTATAACGGTTAATCACAATCTACCGATTACTACCGATTAATTATTAAAATATCTCGAAGAAAGAAACGCGTTATTCGATGCGGAAACTGCGCGACGACAACAAGCAAGTTGTATCGGTACTAGCGATGCCGGCATGCCGGCTGCCGGCTGCCGAATAACTGAATGTATCACATTACGCGTGATCGACGCGGACGCTCATGTGTCCCGTGATCGGCTAAAGCCTCCGACATTGTAAATTTGATAGTTTCGAAAACATAAAACTATAAAATATGAAAATATAATGACGTATAATAACATCGTTTTTTTTAATAAATTCAGTTTATCGATAAAGTGCGTGGATTAATACGTAAAAGTTCGATAAGTGGTACAATTTGTGAGTGAAAAAAAGTTTGCTAGTTACTCGGAATCACACGGAAATATTACTTATTGAGTCGTATAAGGGCAACGAATCTCTACATACAAGGTAAGAGTCAGTGAGTGAGAAAGAGAGAATGTGTATTTGTATGTATACGCGTATACGTTCTCTCTCACACATACACCCCATGAAGCAAACAGTTCATCGCAGCGAGCGCCTCACGTAATCACCAGTATGGGACGGTGAGTTGCTCCGCTTCTGCCTGCCTTGTGTACGCGGCCCGTAATTCGTTAACTATTTTGGCTTATAATTTAAAAACTAAGCCTCGAAAAAAATTTTGGCAAAGGAAAAATCGTCTTAGAATAGTGTCAAGTATATGACATTGTAAGGACAGAAGGTTGTTTTGAATCATCCTGTATAAAAGTATTGTTATATTTAATGTTTTTAAAGTGTTATTCTAAAATGTCTGTAGTCCTTCAAGTTATTTATTATATGTATATACATTTGTAATAATTCGTAAAACTTATTCTATAAAAAATTTTAGCAAAAATCTTCTTGTGACTAATAATTAACGTATTGTACATATAATTTTTAAAGTTTTGTGGCAGTGTAAAGTTTTGTTTCCCAATTTTTTCGTATAATTCATGCATAGGATATTTTTGATAATTCAAGGCATACAGATGTGTAGAATTCGCCAATCTAAACATGAAATTTTGTAACATTTTACAGATTTTGCAATATTCAAAAATTAATTGCATAATATTAGCGAATGAATCGGTGGCCGTATTTTGAGTCATGATCTTAAAGAAAATTTGAACAAGAATTTGTTAACAATCATCTGTGTATAGCAACTGCAGACGATATATAGCGACTAGCGTTTTAATACAATCCCATTTTCTACATTTAAAATTTTTAGTCTCAAAAATTATATCTAAAATATTCCTATATTATATAATTATTGATTATTCGAAGGATTAATGATTCTTCGAATAATCAACAGTTCTAATGAATATTTAAGTCTGATCCACTTAACCAAAAATTTTAAATATTATTATGCTAGAGGATGGGAATCACTCGTTAGGCGATTGTAAACAAATCGCTGCATTTTCATAAAGATTATGATTCCAGAACACAGATTTTCGCACATGCGTTCGCTAATATTCAATAATTAATTGCTTATTAATAATAATAAATACCGTGAAATATGCAAAATGTCACATGGCTATCGTATTTAATTTGGCGAACTATACCTACACACGCTGAATATCCGTAGTCACCCTGTATATGCTTATAATTTACTTTCATACATATAAGTATTTTTTTAAATAATACCTTACTTTTCTTCTAGCATCTCCTTATGGATCAACAAAAAGGACTCGTTGGTCTCAGGAAGAAAAGGAAATAGCACTAAAAGTATTTTCTGAATATATGAAAAAACTGAAACTACCATCTTTACGAGAGATTCAAACAATAAGAAAAAAATACACATCTCTTGCTAAACGTACATCGCCACAAATAAAAACATGGCTTTATAATCAACAGAAAGCTTTACAACGAAAATGTAAGTTTTTATTATTATATTAATGTAACGATGCACCCCCCATCGTTACCCGGCACGTAACCAGCCGGAAGTCTGCCGCCCGGCGAACACCAGCCGGGCAGTGGCAGAGGCGCCGAGCGCTCTTTTTTAAGACTTCAATCACCGCGGTTGGGATAAACAACCATACAGCCGTTATACGGCCGCCGTTACGCCGAAGCCCGAGCACAGCCGAACGCTGCCGGAAGATCCCGAGCGTCACCCGCCGAAACGCCGCGTCGTTTCGCCCAGGGGAAGCGACGCGTTTACCGAAATTTACCCGCCGAAAACAACGCGTCGTTATCTCCACCCGGGGGCGAACGACGCAATTACCGATAGACGCTTGGGTATAAAAAGACAGCGTTTCGACAGCTCAGGACCAGAACCCAGAACGATTCCTGAATCCGCTCGAGCAGTACCCTCCGAGATACCAGAACCGATCCTGAAATTCGCAGCAACGACGGAACGTGAGGTTGACGTGTTCGCAGCCTCCGCCGAGCATTCTCGGTTTCCGTGCAGTTTCCGAACTCCTGACACGAATCCGACTAACTCGACGAGAGCGGAGTGTTCGCCGCTCTCCTAGTTTACGGTCACTCATCCGACCACTCCAGCCAGCCGGACCGTGGGTTTGCGAGTTCGCTGCCCCGTCGAGTTTTCTCGACTCCGCCGCGCTATCCGCAACTTCGCGAACGGAAGCAGGGACGGAGAGTTCTCCGCCCGGTCGAGGGTACTCGATCTCCGATCGCACTCCCCTACCACTGGGAATACGCGATAAATCCCGCGACCACGATCAACGCTATTTTAATACTTGCGAATTATAATCACCGCGCCGAAGTACCTATCATCTAATATTTCATTATATTCCGCGCGCCGTCAAAATAAACACGGCCTTGCCGTACACGCGCCGACCGACCGCGCCCAATTTCTTGCGCGTCTCGCGCGCCGTCAAAATAAACACGGCCTTGCCGTACACGCGCCGACCGACCGCGCCCGATTTCTTGCGCGTTTCGCGTGCCGTCAAAATAAACACGGTTTTACGAATATTATAAGCGGTTCGATATATCGAACATCGCGCACCGAATAACATTGCATCTAGCGCGTTGCATCATCCGCCGCGCGCTCACTATTGTAAATCGACCATTGCCGAACGAGGCAAATAAAGACGATATCTGTTAACTAAATCTTTCGTGTGTCTCACCTTTTCACGAACCCTGATCCCGACCGAGCTCATCCACGCACTCGCGAAAAGTGATACCGTTACATTAATAATAACAAATACTTTTAAAATTAATATATATTTAATATATACTTATAATTAATACATATATATTTATAATAATATACTAAAGTTCTCAACATTCAAAGAAGATATAAATTCTTTAGTTTTTTATTAGGAAGTTCAAAGATCTTCAAATTTTTTCATTATTTCTATTTTTTATGGATTTCAGAGTTGCTGTAATTTCAACGCAAAAAATTTTAAAAACATGTTGACAACAAACTTAGTTTTTCGATCTTCTATGTTATTTGAAACATGTTGATTATGTATTGGTGTCATATTTTGTATAGTGATGTAAAATTATTTGTACAAACTATTTGCCATTATTTTCATCATTAATGTGACACAAATATATAATAAACACGTTACAAATAATATGAAATAACGAAAGTATACACATTAAAATATGTACCTTCATAAATGCACTTATTGAAACGCTAAAAATAATATACTTCTTACTTTTTTCAAAACTAAAATTACTAAAATAGTATTTTCTTAGTATTTTTTAATATTATAATCGGAAAAGAAATAATAACAGCATCAGTTTCATTAATTAGTACAAAACACAGTCTCAGAATCATCAACAGTATTAATAATATGAATGACAGTATCACTCTCATTGTTAATATATATATTTATATACATATAACAATGAGACTGATACTGTTATTATTTCTTTTAAAATAATGATAGAGAAATGTACAAAATGTTTAAATTAATATATTTCAAGAACAATGATACTCGCTGCGATTCACTATTAATACTATATTTTGATGGTACTGATACTGTTATTATTTCTTTTAAGATTGTAATTTCTTTTAGGATAATGACAGAGAAATATACCAAATGTTCAATTTAATGTATTTCGAGTGTAATTTTTATAAGTTTATAAGAATGATATTGCAGAATACAAACTATTGTAAGAAACATTGAAAGCGAATAGCATACGTAGATTTTATCATCGAATATTAGTGCAAGATATGACTATAAGCATAGAAAATATTGTAATTAACAGTTTTGTTTTTTATTAATTTGAAATACCAGTAAATGTACTTATGTGAGAGGAGATAATAACAGTATCAGTTTCATTAATAGTATAAATCACAGTATCAGTATCATCAATAGTATTAATAGTATGAATTACAGTATAAGTCTCATTGTTAATATATATACAAATATGCAATAATATAAATATACATATTACTAATGAGACTGATACTGTGATTTATACTATTAATAATATTGATGCTATTGACACTGTTATTATTTCTTTTAAGATTGTAATTTCTTTTAGAATAATGATAGAGAAACATACAAAATGTTTAAATTAATATATTTCAAGAACAATGATACTCATGCTGCGCTTCATTATTAATACTATATTTTGATGATACTGATACCCAGACAGCACAAAACATCCTCAGGATCATCCTGAATATGTCCAGGACGGTTCAGGACATTTGTAGGATGTTTTAAGATATATTATTATAAATATATTTATAAAAATTTAATATGCATACATAATTATTTTTAGTTGTGTCGGCTATTTAATATAATTTAGAAATCTTAAGTATTATAATAAGTATTAATGTCCTATAAATGTCCACTGGATAACCCTTGGATGTCTGTAGGATATATTTGCCCTGTCTATTATATTGGATGTCTTTTGGATTTCCAGAGGACATATACATGTACAATTAATTGTTAACATTAATTTCGTTTAATATTAATAATTGAATTTGATGCGCACATTTTCATATATCCAAAATTATTATTTATTTAATATTTTATGAGAAATGTTACTGTTCGCAACATTCCAAAAACTTTACAAACAATAGTATTCAACCGCTAGTTCTTTTGTTTACCGCTATGCGACACGCGAACGTATTTGAGATTTGGTCATGAAAATTATATAAAGCTTGCAAAGAGCAACTGACAGGAAATTACAAATGTAATTATTTTCTATCAGTTCAATTTCTGATGCAATCCCAACATAGGAAATTCAGATATTGGATTGTTTAGAAAATATTACACAACTCAAACCCGGGAGCCAAACCTAAAATATTCATGTACAGCACGAAAGCCTCAAATGTTAAAGAACGGTGAACTATTTTTAATATTAGATTTTTAATATTGGCAGTAAATAACAAAACATAATTTTAATTTATATTGAAATTTTAAAATTTGCTCCTTGAAACATACGAAAAATATCCCTAACATATAAAAATCCTTAGGATGTTCCACAGGATCTCCCTGGATTCTCCAGAGGTTAATATACGGCTATCATTTACTCTTCCTCAGGACATCTAGAGGAGATCTGAGGATTACAATGGGATATCCTGAGGATGTCCTACATGTATGTCCTGGATGCCCTTTGGACGTCCTAAGGACATCCTTATGCTGTCTGGGTACTGTTATTATTTCTTTTAAGATTGTAATTTCTTTTAGAATAATGATAGAAAAACATACAAAATGTTTAAATTAATATATTTCAAGAACAATGATACTCATGCTGCGCTTCACTATTAATACTATATTTTGATGATACTGATACTGTTATTATATTTCTTTTAAGATTGTAATTTCTTTTAAGATAATGATAGAGAAATATACAAAATGTTTAATTCAGCTTTTAATTCTATATTTAATTTTTATATTATAATTCTATATGTAATATATGCTTTTGCACGTGATACATTAAATTATATTTCATTTTTATCGTTTCTAATGGATAATAAATAATACTATACAAACAGATCTGTTCTTTATAGCTGCACTAGTTCATTTAAATTTAAAGCATTATAAATTAAAATTTTGCACCTAGTATAATTTCAGTAGAAATATTAGCACAATAATACTATCAACTATTAAACATGTCATTAGAGTTTAGTAAACAAAAAATAATATTCTGATTTAAAATTAGAGTCTTACACTGTAATGAGGCATTGAAATAGGATGTGAGGTTAAAAAATATGATTTCCACTACAAGGATTAACGCATTAAATTTTAAATTTGATAAAGCTACGATTATTAAAACGATACAACGGGCCAAAATCGCATTGCCATTGCCTGAGTTCTTCGCGTCTAATGAATCTATCTCTTAAATAACAGCAATTTTTAAAGAAATTGACGCGTTGTTCAAAAACTATATTATTTTACATACTGTGTGCTATTGAAATTACGCCATTAATATTTCACGAATTGTATCTTTTTCTACATTGTGTTCATTATAAAGGCGGAACGGCCCTATAACGTCGAGATTTCGGCCCGCTATATCGCTTTAATAATCGTCAGCTTATTAATTTTAAAATTTTAATGCATCAATCTTTGTAGCGGACATCATGTAGAATAATGTCCTTCTTTAATAACATCGATATCTTTAATAGTAATTGAGATTAAAGCGAATAATGTATCTGACGCGGACGATCTCGGCAAAGGCGTCACGATTTCTGCCCGCTATGTCGCCTTAATATAATCGAAATTATATTTATTTCAAAATGCTAACGCGTTAATCTTTATAATGAAGAGCACGAACAATAGTGTCTTTCTCGAATAACATCTATATTTGGTGATAGCCGAGATCAAAACGAAAAGTAAGTTTTTCCGAAGGAGTGTGTGTGTGTAGATAACTACTTCGGTGTAAAGCATGACAACCGCTAAAGAATCCAATGTCGTCCAACGGTTGCATTTTTTTGTCGTGTTCTGTATTATTGGAATTATGACATTAATGTCTTAATAATTTTATATTTATGATTCTCTAAACATAACAATGCGACGAGGTTTTACATTATCGCCAGTATCCTTCGCGTCAGACACATGTTTTGTTTTGATTTCGACTACCATTATAAGTATCGATGTTATGCGAAAATGATATTATTCTACATAATCTGCGCTACTAGAATTAACGCATTAAAATTTTAAAATGAATAAATCTATAATCAGCAAAGCTCTAAAATGTGCCGAAATCGCGACATTTTTGCCGAGATCGTCCGCGTCAGATATATTATTCGCTTTGATCTCGACTATCGTTAAACATATCGATGTTATTGGAGAAAGACATTATTCTATATGATCTCCGCTACAAAGATTCACTCATTAGATTTTAAAATAAATGAGCTGACGATTATTAAAGCGATATAGCGAGCCGAATTCTCGACATTATATAGGGCTGTTCCGCCTTTATAATGGACACAATTTAGAAAGAGATACAATTTTTAAAATATTAATGGCGTAATTTCAATAGCATACAGTAAAATTATGTAGTTCTCGAACAACGCGTTAATTTCTTTAAAAAATGCTGTGATTTAAGAGATAGATTCATTAGACGCGAAGGACGCAGGCAAAGGCGACGCGATTTTGGCCCGTTGTATTGCTTTAATAATCGTAACTTTATTTATTTTAGAATCTAATGCGTCAATCCTTGTAGCGAAAATCGTGTAGAATAATGTCTTTCTTTATTAACAGCGATATCTTTGGCGGTAGTCGAAATCAAGGAGAAAAATTTATATTGCACGAGGGATATTGACGATAGTGTAAAAAATTTCGTCGCGCTATCATGTTTTAAGAATCATAAATATACAACTATTAATGCCATAATTTCAACAGTAAAAAGCACGGAAAAAATGCAGTCATTGGACGACATCGGTTTCTTTAGCGATTGCCGTGTTTTAGACCGAAGTTATTTATTATTGCCGGTACTCTTTCTGAATAACGTATTAATTTATGCAAAAAATAAATCTATATATAAATAAATAATAAAAATTTTCTAACAATGTTTTTTCTATGACTGCGGTCGATAAGAGATTAGTCGATATAGATGCATAATATTTTGGTGGTTGGTCAATGAAGTTAAAAGATTATAAAATTTCCTTATCATAATTGGTTAATGCAGTGTTTCGGAACATCCGTAGTTTTTTTTCCAATCATAGCGTAGCCTATATTACTTACTGCATACATGACAGTTATCTTAATCTCGCGTATTTTTGTCTGTGTTTATATTTAGTATGATCGCATTTATATTTTCAAAATATATATTTGTAAATTTTTTAGATTTTCTGATCTTACTGAAGTGTCATTGAATAAGCATTTTTTGCATGAAAGTGTTTGGGTGTCATGAGAATGTACAACAAATTCTTAAATGTTGCAACAAGGTACATGACAGTTATCTTAATCTCACGTGTTTCTCTCTATTATTATATTTATATCTAGTTATTATTTTTTTATAGTTTTTCAAAATATATATCTGTAAGCTTTTTAGATTTTCTAATCTTACAGAAAAGTGTCATTGAATAAACATTTTGTTCGTGAAAGTGTTTGGGTATTATAGGAATGTACAACAAATTCTAAAAATTTTGCAACGAGGTACATTATAATTAAAGTGAGTAATTTTATTATATTTTCATAATTCACATAATATTTTTAAGTATTGTGTCTTCTATTAAATTAAAAAAAAGATTGAATTGTGATGAAGACAGTTATATGAGTAAGATTGTTGTACAAAGGTAAATGATATAAAGTCATATTTATTAATATTACATCATGTTTATTTTGATTTTAGCAAACTAGCGGAATGATTCACCAAATTAAACACAAAACAGAGAGCTGAGATCAAGAACATCCGAGAAACATACGACACACACTATACAAAAATAAATAATATATATATATAATTCTTTATTGATCCCCTTGGGGTTACAAAACACCATCATACACAACATACAAATAAAAACAACGCTATACATCTTTTTCTTACAACTAAACTCTTAATCTATCGCGCAATCTTAACCTATACTCCATTACCCTACCTAATACACACACACACTACGCATCTACGCTGTCTTAACCACTAACTTAGCCTATGGATCTCCGTTTCCGTTTATTCACATTCTCCCTCATCCACTCCCCTACTCTTCCACTCATTCACCCTTCCCCCCCTTCTTTCTTCCAATTCCCTCATCCATCTCTCCCCCTCCCCCTCCTCCCCTAATACCATCCCTACATTTTCCTGCCACCCACCCTCCCTTCCCCAATCCGTGCATTCCTCCCAAACGTGCTCCCACGACTCCAACACCCTCTCACACTCCCTGCATTTCCTTCCCTCCTCCCCTTCCCAGTATCTCCCTTCTCTCATCCCATTCCCTAATCTAAATCTTGCTACCCTTTGCCATCTACTTTCCCCCCATCCTTTTTTTAAATACCCTGGCACTCCTTCCCCCTTCACCCATTTATACCACCTATTATATTCCGACCCCCATATCCTCTTCCATCTTTCTTCTCTCTGCAACTTTCTTTCTCTCTCAATCATCTCTTCCCCCCTTAATTTCAGCATCTCCTCCATTTCCCACCCCCTTTCCTCTATAAATCTCCTCCTCTCCCCCTCCCATCCTATCCCTTCCTTTCCCCTCCTAATCCTTCCCTTCATCTCCTCCCAACACTTCCTAGCCAGCTCTCCCCCCTTACCCTCCTCCAATTTCTTCTCATAATTCCAAGCTCTCATACCCGCCCTCCCCCTCAACAAATCCCTCTGCAATTCCTCCCTTACCATATATCCCGGTGTATACCTTTCCACTCCTAACACCCACTTCAAATACCTGTCCTGCAATTTTTCCACCCTCTCCCTTTCCTTCCACCCCCACACCTCCACCCCATAACTAACCACCGACCATACTAACTTATCAAACAACCAAATCCTTTTTCCCCAATCCCCCCCAAACCTCCTTTTTCCTATCCCCCACACCTGACCCAATAATGCTGCTCCCTTCCTAACCCTTTCCCTCACATGCGCATCCTGTTTTCCATCCGACCTCACCGTGTACCCCAAGTACTTAAACTCCCTCACCTCCTCCAGCAAATTTCCCTTCCAAAACCATTTTACTTTCTTCCATCTCCCTCCTCCCTTTCTACATCTCATTACTTTAGTCTTTGCCACATTCACCTCCAAACCCTTCCTGTCCATATAACTCTCCAACTTCCCTATCATCCCCTTCATTCCTCCTTCATCCTCCGCCAACAAAACCATGTCATCCGCATATGCCAAAGTATACACCTTCCCTCCCCCCAGCCTGACCCCACCCCACCCTCCCCTCCTCAGTTCATCATCCACGTCCGCCAACAACAACGTAAACAAACATGGACTCAACGGGCAACCCTGTCTCACTCCCCTCACTGTCCAGAACCTCTCCCCCTCCCTTTCCCCCACCCTCACCCTACTTACCGTCTCCCTCAAAACCTCCCCACACCTCTCAATTAGACCCTCCCTTACTCCTCTTGCTCTCATCGCCTCTATTAACACCCCTCTATCCACGGAATCAAACGCTGCCTTTAAATCCAAAAACATAGCTACCATTCTACCTCCTTTCTCTCCCACCTGCCTATTAATTAAATAATTGAGCACATATATGTTGTCTATCGTCCCTACTCCCTTTCTGAACCCCGTCTGACTTGCCGGTATCAACCGCTTCCGTTCCACCTCATTCCTCAACCTTTCCGCCAATACCGCTACATACACCTTATACCCCGTCTGGGTTAACGTTACCCCTCTATATTCCTCTACCCTATCCCCCTCCCCTTTTTTCAGTATCGGCACTATTATCCCCTCCCTCCATTCTCTTGGCCACTCTTCCCCTTTCCAAATCCTTCTACACACCCCCCAAATCCCCTCCTCCACCTCTTCTCCTCCATACTTCCACACCTCATTCGGTATTCCATCCCCCCCCGCCGCCTTGCCATCCTTCAACTTCTTTATCACTTTTCTAACCTCCTCCCTTCCGATTTCCTCCTCTTCATTCTCCCCCATCTTCCTTCCTATCCCCCTTATTACCCTCCACTCTACTCCCCCCAAGAGCCCTCTAAAAAAACCATCCCATTCCTCCATTTCTATCCCCTCATTCACTCTCTTCTTGATCCTTCTTTCTCTATTTATTATCTTCCAAATCTGCCCTTCCGTTTTCACTTCCCTCACCTCTCTCTCCCACCTCTCAGCTTCCTTCCTCTTCTTTTCCTCACATATGACCTTGTACCTCCTCTTTTCCTCTCTATATTTATCCCCTGTCCCCCCCTCCCTCCTCCATCTCCTTAGCTCCCTCCTAACCACTTCTTTCCCCTCTTTACATTCCTCATCCCACCATCCTTTTTCCTTCCTCCGTTGCTTTTCCTCTTCCGTCTTTTCTAACGCTCTCAACACCCTACCCTTCAACTCCCCCCACTCCTCCTCTATTCCTTCCTTCCTTCCCTTCCTTTTCCCAACCTCTTCCCCAAACACCTTTCTACCCTCCATCGTCCAAACTCCTCTCCTTATTCTACCCCCGCTTCTTGCTCCCCTCCCGCTTTTCTCCCAATTCACCCCCCTTATCCATACTGTGAGCGGATGATGATCCGAGTCCACTCTCGCTTCCACCATCATTTTCTCTACTCCTTCCCTCGTTCTCTCATCCCCTACCACATAGTCAATTACCGATTCCCCCCTTCCCCCTGTATACGTCCATTCCCCTTTTACATCCCCCTTTACATTCCCATTCAAAATTGACCACCCTTGATCCTCCAGGAACCTACACAATCTCTTTTCTTCTCCATTCACTTTTTTGTCTTTTGAATTCCTGCATCTTCCTTCCCCCTCTTCCTCACTCCCCTCTTCCACTCCTCCCCCTTCCTCCCCCGTTCTTGCATTAAAGTCTCCTCCTATCAACACTCGCACACCTTCCTCTCTTTCTTCCATCCACTCTTTTAACTCCTCTAATTTCCTCTCTATATCTCTATTCACATATACCCCCACTATCCTCCACCATTCCCCTAACCATACCTTACATGTCATTAACCCTTCCTTATTTCTCCTCTCCCTTTCCTTCTCCACCGTCAATCCCACCCTTACTCCCAAAATCATTCCACCCATCGCCCTTCCTTTCTTATTCTTTCTTCCGGCCCACTGCATTTCCCATACATATCCCCTCGGCATCTTTCCTCTTACCCTCTCCCAGCTTTTACTATCCACCCACGTTTCGCACAATATCATAATATCCCACCCTTTCAGACCCTCCCAAAACTCTCTATCCTTATTCTTCAGCCCTGCCACATTCCAAAAACCCACCCTATACCTTCCCTTCCCCCCTCTCTTTTCCTCCCCCTCCCTCTCCTCTCCTCTCCCCATGCTCCTCTTTCCCCTCTCACCTTCCTCTTCCTCTCCCACTATCCCTCCTCCCTCCCTGTCCTTTCCTACTCTTATTCTTCCCCCTGATCTTTCCACCCTCTTCCCCCCCCATCCCTTAACTCTTCCTTTCCTTCATTCCATTTCCACCAAATACCATTTATTTGCACTTTTCCATATCCTACCCATACTCTCTTACCTTTTTCTCTCTCTCTCCTTGCCACACTCTCTATTACCCATCTCATCCTTCTTTCCTTCCATGTTAAATCATCATCCAACCTTATATCTCTGCTCTTTATTTCTCCTCTCCTTCTCATTATCTCCTTTTTCTTCTCTACTTCGTCTATTTTCACTATCGCCGTCCCTTTTCCTCCCTCCTTACTTCCTAAGCATCTCACCCCCTCTACCCTAGCCTCTATTTTTATCTCTTTTAATACATCCTCTACCCTCGCCCTCACCTCTCTTTCCCCTCCCTTCACTCCTCTTACTACAATATTCCTCCTTCTCTCCTCTCTTTCCTTCATCTCCATCCTTATCTCAATTTCTTTAATTTTCCCCTCTAATTCTCCTCCTCTTCCCTCCCCCTTTTTCCCTCCCCCCCTTTCTCTAAGTTTCATCTCTCGCCATTCATTCTCTAGCGCCTCCACTCTTCCCTTCATCTCTTCTCTCTCCACCCTGCCTCTCTCATCCATTTCCTCCATCTGTCTCCTCACTATCCCATCTATTTCCTCTCTTAGGTCTTTCATGTACCCCCTTAACATCTCCCCTATCATCTCCCTATCTTTCTGCATTTCTTTCCTCATTTCCTCCTTCACCCCCTTTAACCCTTCCTTTAACTCCTTTTTCCATTCCTCTTTCATTTCCCTCCACCATTCCATCTCTCCTACTCCCCCCCCTTCCAAACCCCTCACCGGTGACCTTTGAACCCTTTTCCCTTTCCTACCCTCCCCTACATCTTCACCCCCTTTTTCCCCTGCCTCTCTCTCTATCACTTCCCTTTTTCTTTTCCACATCTCATCTAAACTCCCCGTGCTCCCCCTTCTCACCTCCCCCGTCTTTAATAATTCCTTTTTTGTCTTATCCTCCATCTCTCCTTCCCTGCTATTTTCCCTGATATAATCCTCTATTTCTGTCGCCTCTCTATCTCCTCTATTGTCAGTGTTTATTCCCCTTCCTCTTCTGCCTCTGTCTCTATCCCTGTGCTCGCCTCTCTACCTAACTTCTATATTCCTTTCTCTCCGCCCTACCGTATGTCGCCGCTCTACCTATCTCACGCTCCCGGTTCTTCACTTCTCTACCACGTGACCCTCTTTCTCTCTTCCTAACCTTACTCTGCCCTGCTCTATCTTTTCCGCCTCCTTGCTTCTACCACCCTCTCCCGTACCTCCACCCTTACTTCTCCACTTTCCCCTCACCTCACTCCTCACTTGCACACCTCTCACTCTCTCACTCACTTCCCTATCACCTCACTTTCTCCACCTTTCGCTCTGCACACTTCCTACAATACTCTTTCTCACCCACCGGAAACGGAAAATCTACAAAAATAAATAATAATAACATGGATTTTCGAGACAAAATAGAATTTTACTTACTTTTCAAGCTCCACAATATTCGTTGATCCATGTCGTCTCAGAAGTCTCGTCATTCCTTTCAGTCATTGACTGCCTGTCGCTTATTAGTGATCGGCCTTTTTATCATGTCCCCTTGGTTTCCCGGGAGGGGATTTGTCGGCTGGGCTACGTGCTACGTGTCGTGTCGCTCGATTGTGGCGGTAAGATCCGGATGCAAGCTAAAGGTAGTGTGACCAGAAACAGGTTCCGCGGCTCACGGCTCAGCAATGGAGGGGATAACGCACACAAGCGCGAACCGCGTACATGTGCGCTCTGCGCTTCGGTTAGTTTCGGAGAGTAGAGAAGAACAGACATATGTTTTCCGTCTTCTTCTCACTTTCTACCGAGCTGGCAACGAAGGCAATGTTGATCGCTTGGCTTATTACATACGACAGCGTTAAATGCTTTTCCGACTCGTGAACTTTTTATTATGTATATATGTATATATATACATAGTTATATAAAACATTTTTTCGTTATGCTATATTAAGTTTTATTATTTATTATGATATGGTAAAAGTGATATATTTACGTGTAAGGACATATGCGATTTCTTATTTCTTTACTTTAATAATTACTTTATTAATTATTTACATAAATATATATTTGTGTAAAATTATAAATATTACAATAATATAAGAACAAAGAGTGAATGGACTTCCACACCACCTATGAGGTTCCACTAATGGCGCGTTAGATTTTTTTATTATGTGGATTTTCGCCTGGAGCCCTATTGTACCACATTTTATTGATATCTCTTGTAGACATAATATTTTTTTACATATTTACTTTATTATGTCTTTTGCAAACATAATGTCTATTACAGACATGAAAATTTTTAGACGCGCCTTTTACAAATATGGTGTCTTTTGGAGACATAATATCTATTACCGACATGATATTTTTACAAGAAAATAAGTAAAGCAACTATTTTTATTATATTATATTATATGAATAATAACCCAGACAGCACAAAACATCCTCAGGATCATCCTGAATATATCCAGGACGGTTCAGGACATTTGTAGGATGTTTTAAGATATTATTATAAATATATTTATAAAAGTTTAATATGCATACATAATTATTTTTAGTTGTGTCGGCTATTTTATATAATTTAGAAATCTTAAGTATTATAATAAGTATTAATGTCCTATAAATGTCCACTGGATAACCCCTGGATGTCTATAGGATATATCTGCCCTGTCTATTATATTGGATGTCTTTTGGATTTCCAGAGGACATATACATGTGCAATTAATTGTTAACGTTAATTTCGTTTAATATTAATAATTGAGTTTGATGCGCACATTTTTATATATCCAAAATTATTATTTATTTAATATTTCATGAGAAATGTTACCGTTCGCAACATTCCAAAAACTTTACAAACAATAGTATTTAACCGCTAGTTCGTTTGTTTACCGCTATGCGACACGCGAACTCGTATTTGAGATTTGGTCATGAGAATTATATAAAGCTTGCAAAGAGCAACTGACAGGAAATTACAAATGTAATTATTTTCTATCAGTTCAATTTCTGATGCAATCCCAACATAGGGAATTCAAATATTGGATTGTTTAGAAAATATTACACAACTCAAACCCGGGAGCCAAACCTAAAATATTCATGTACAGCACGAAAGCCTCAAATATTAAAGAACGGTGAACTATTTTTAATATTAGATTTTTAATATTGGCAGTAAATAACAAAACATAATTTTAATTTATATTGAAATTTTAAAATTTGCTCCTTGAAACATACGAAAAATATCCTTAACATATCCTATAAAAATCCTTAGGATGTTCCACAGGATCTCCCTGGATTCTCCAGAGGTTAATATACGGCTATCATTTACTCTTCCTCAGGACATCCAGAGGAGATCTGAGGATTACAATGGGATATCCTGAGGATATCCTACATGTATGTCCTGGATGCCCTTTGGACGTCCTAAGGACATCCTTGTGCTGTCTGGGAATGGCCATAAAATATAAGTCATTATCTTCTGAACATTATTATTGCATATCGGTAGATGTTGAGGGACCAGCAATATCACAAACATCTGCAGCATATAATGTAAGACTGCTTTTTTGTTTTTTAGGAGGAGTGTTATATAATTTGTCCGACGACATGAGAGATAAATGCTTCTCATCAATCTCCATGTTTAGAATGGTTTCTTTTCTTGCTTTCAATGCTGATTTCAAAACACAAATAGCATTTATAGAGGAAGACGAAAGTTTATTTCGTTTTTTTTGTTTTTAAATCTGTTAAAACAGAAAACATTCTTTCTGGATCGGCATTCGAATTTGGAAGTGATCTAACAGCATTCAAAAGACGTTTGAGATTGGGATATTTATCAATATTAGTGGAATACTGACTTTGTAAAATTTGTTTCCACATATCATCAAAGCTTAATTTTAATAGCTTTTCCTTTTCTGTTATTGTAAAATCTAGATGTAAAGTAAGCCATTCTTTTTTCAAACCGTTTTCGTCAAACCCGCCAAGAGTTTCAGCGATAAAAGAAACATCATTGAATGATGTTTCTCTATCAATATCTAATAATACTAGGTTATGTTCGAAAACTTTTAATTTTGATAAAAATTTATCATTAATTGGTAATCTTTTATAAATTTCCTCGGCGGCAGTTACATAAAATTGCAAACAATTCTTTCGAACATTTGCAACTATATCTGCATGTCCTTCCTTCATTAATTCATCGAGGTAGTCTTCATATTCAGATCCTAAAGAAACTTCTTCTAACAATTTTTGATTCTCCTTTTCATCAAATTTAATATTATCACATAAATTATTCAAATGCTCTGACTTTAAAAAATGTTTGCAAACTGTGGTTAAAAGTTCTACTGACTTTGGCTGCAATAAATGTATTCTATTTTCCACAGCTTGGAAAAATGCATTAAATGAATTAAAAAAATTTAAAATATGCTGTTAAAATAAGAAATAGGCTTTTATATCTAGATTTTGCATCATAGATAATAAATATGTTCCAGACTTTGTTCATTCGCTTATAGTAATTTCATTCAGAAATAACTTGATAGTATCCCAAGACTCAAGAAGTCTTTCAACACATGAATGATGAGAAAGCCACCGTGTATCAGACAACTTTAAAATTTTTAGGTTTGTTTGCTGAAAACATTCACAGAACTCTTGATAAATTGCCGAACGTTTTGGACTACCGTTAATAAAATTCACGATTTTTTTTTAAAATTCCTCGCAATAATCCGGTACTTTAGCGCATGTGGCATGCGCAACTAATGCAGTGGAATGACAAGGACATGGAAGTGTAATTAAATTTTTACACATCTCTTTCAGCTTTTTTTTAAAATGAAAGATGTTTTCCCGTCATTACGGATGCATTGTCACATGATAAAGCAACAATATTTAAAAATGGAATATTCAATTTCCACATTTCAGCTTTAAAAGCATTAAACAATTTTTCTGCGCTGCAGTCTCTCGCATCAATATTAATTAATTTTACTAATTGCGAGCGAATGTTTAATGTTTTCGAATCAACATGCCGAACAAGAAACGTCATCCATTTTTCATTTGAAATATCAGATGTTTCATCAATAAAAATTGAAAATTTAGTGTTTTGAATGCTGTTAACTATATGATCGGTCTCAATCGGACATAACACATTTGAAATTATACTTGTACGTTTTGTTTGGCCCATACTCATATTTTTCAAAACATTAAAATCTTTTCCTATTTCTTGAAAAAGAGTAAGAATATCTTTTGCCGTTCGATGAAAAATATTTTTATCAGCAATTAACGCGGCATATCGAATTTCTGCTGATTTCTTTCGCTCTTCAAATGACAAAAGTGATTCGTTCACATTCATATCTTCACTGGATTTGTTTGTTTCATTTTCTTTACATTTTATAATATGTTGCTTGGATTCTGCGTGACGATAGATTTGAGACAAACCACCAATAACAGATATATTACAAAACGCGCAGAAAAATGAATTAACGTCATCTGATACTTCGCGTAGCCATGGCTTAAACAAATCGATCTCTAACCATTGTTGTTTAAAACGTTTTCGTATTATTGTATTTGAACTTATATTGTTATTATTTAATAATGATGCATTTTCTTTATGACACGCAGAATCCGCATGTCTTATAACGTGCGATAAACCGCACGAAAAATTTTTATTACATATAATACAATGGAAAAGGCTATCGTCAAATGATACTTTGCGTATCCAAAATTTAAATCGATCATCACTAAGCCAAGCTTCTGAAAAGCTTCGCTTAGATTTCTTTTTTAATGTATCACACATTTCTATATAGAATTGTCAACAACAAAGACTCTAAGAATGAAATATATATATATATAGATATAATGAATAAATATAATGAATAAATACAATGAATAAATATAATGAATAAATATAATGAATAAATACAATGAAGAATGTAATATAAATATATAAATATAACAGATAAAAATATAAATAAATTTGAGACTTACAATTGGAATAGTTCCATAAATTTTATCATTCGCGAATCTTGTCCGTAAAAGATATCACATAAGGTATAAGATAAAGTAGATATGTAAAATATATTATGTCTATAAAGGACATGAATAAACTTTCTGAACATTAAGATTTCATATAAGAGCACTGTTTAGAGAAAATTATTAAAACGAAAGGTAGCAGCGTAAAGAATTCCAGATAAGTTTGAATTGATATAATCTATTGAAATGAAATTTGAATTGATATAATTTATTGATTCTGTGCCCGCGTACTACTTATCTAGTCGACGTTTCGGCGAGAAAAGAGACGAGAGCCTATTCTACATGTTTAAAAACAACGAAATTGTTCCGAGACAGTAACAAGAAAAAAATACTTTGTCAGCTGATTTGGGCATATCGAGACGAGCGGACACGACAGGCTGTGCGTTTATTTGTAAACACAAGCAGAAATCTGCTCGAGAAAAACAATGAACATATTGGACAATATTTCAGGTAAATATCATTAAAAATAATATCGGTAGTCTAAAGGAAAAATTTATTTTAATTGATGAAAGATTTATTTTTTGAATTTTATCATCCATGTATTTTGTCCGTAAAAGATATCACATAAGATATAAGATAAAGTAGATATGTAAAATATATTATTTCTATATAAGACATGAATAAAATGTGGTACAATAGGGCTCCAGGCAAAGATCCATGTAATAAAAAAATCTAACGCGCCATTAGTGGAACCTCATGGGTGGTATGGAAGTCCATTCACTCTTTGTTCTTATATTATTGTAATATTTATAATCTTACACAAACACATATTTGTGTAAATAATTAATAAAGTAATTATTAAAGTAATATAAAGTAATTAAAAAATTGCATATGTCCTTATATGTAAATATATTACTTTTACTATATCACAATAAAACTTATAAACTATAGCCAATGCTATACTAATATAGCATAACAAAAAAAAAATATTTTATATATATATATACATATATGCATAATAAAAAGTTCACGAGTCAGAAAAACATTTAACGCTATCGTATGTAATAAGCCAAGCAATCAACATTGCTTTCGGCTGCGTTCCAATATTCACTGCCAGTACTGAAAATCTATAGTGCACGTGACGTGGACTATAGATTTTCAGTACTGGCAGTGAATATCGGAACGCAACCATCGTTGCCAGCTCGGTAGAAAGTGAGAAGAAGACGGAAACATATGTCTGTTCTTCTCTACTCTCCGAACTAACCGAAGCGCAGAGCGCACATGTACGCGGTTCGCGCTTGTGTGCGTTATCCCCTCCATTGCTGAGCCGTGAGCCGCGGGACCTGTTCTGGTCACACTGGAAAGAGTTCTAAGTAGGACTTCTTTGCTTGCATTTTCGCAATTTGCTTATTTCGCGTTTTCGCAATGAAGTGATTCATTGCAAAAACGCGATAGGTCGCTCGGGTCGCGTGTGGTTCGCCTTGATAGCGCTTTGCTCGATCAACGCGTGATGTAAAGAACATATATGCTCAGTAAACACCAGTTGTTGCAGCAATATAACATGGAAATAACAAATAATATAACATAAGTTATTTGTTTGTTATATAACTGTAACATATTATGAGTATAACAAATGATATATTACATTTTGTTACTATACCGAAAATAACTGCAAAGTAACATTGTTACTTTTATGATATATAACATTTTTTATATACATTATATACACAATATACATTATATACACAATATACATTATATACACAATATACATTATATACACAATTATATACACATTTTATATACACAAGTTGTTATATAATATGATTATTTTAAAAATATGAAATATATATATTACAAAATAGTTTAAAAAATATTTTAATATTTTTTCTTATTGACTTCATATTGTAATATATGTGAAATATATATATATATATATATATGTGTGTGTGTGTGTGCGTGTGTGCGCGCGCGCGCGCGCGTGTGTAATATAAAAAGAATAAAACTTATTTTTATTTTTATTTTTATTTTTCTGCTATACACATTGTTTATTATATATTTTAATGAATATTATTTACATACACATTACATAATATATTTCTATTTTTCTTAGACGTACAATAATATAGTATAATGTAGATATAATAAAAATAGATATAGTACAATGACAAAAAATATTAAGAAGTACAAAAAAATAGTACATTATTTTCAAGAAATTAATCTTGATGATGTATCGAAGGAATTATAACAGATTTTTCATAATTAGGAAACGATAATTTTAAACATTATGTTTTTACTTTTTCAACTGAGATAGTAATCAGGAATAAAACAATTATTAATTACAACTATATTTGGATGTTTAGAATCACAAGGTTTAAAAAAAAGAGATTGTGTATTAGTAATTTTACTGCCACAAAGATATACGTTTCCATTTTGTAATAATATTTCATTTACCAGAATAATTATGTTACTTGATATTAAGCAGCAATTATTAGGTTTTTTCGAAGAAATGATAAATTCTCTATATTCCAAGCGAGATATTTGAAATGAATTATTATAATGTATAATGGGATATGTTTCTTGTAATATTTTTTCTATGGGAAATACATTTTCTTCGTATAATCGATTTACCAGTTGCTGTAAAGGTTTTGGTGAATGCTTAATTTTTTGCCACAAAAAGGTTTTTCCTTGTTTGGCTAATTTCATTTTTAATGCATAAAAATATATTATTGCCATATAAATACAATGAATCATTATATTTATTAACTTTGGACATCTGGTCAAAGAGATTTTTCCTTATACGATTAGTTCTATTTTTAATGCATAAAAACATATTATTGCCATGTAACTACAATGAATAATTGCATGTATTAACCTTGGTCATCTCGTCAAAGAGATTTTTCCTCATTCGACTAGTTCTATTTTTAATCCATAAAAACATATAAACAAATATCGTCTCACACTGTAGCGCCGATGTCCGGCTGCTATAATTTATTATAAACAAAATAAAACCAACGCGATAGATGAAAAATATACAATGAAGAACGAAGGTAAACATTGCCGCAGCAAATCTGGATTTTTTCGATGCTACAGGATAGTATCTTCAGAGTTAGCAGAATGAACGTCAGTTAGAAGTGAGAAGTGTATTAATTTTGAAGAGAATTTAAAAAAATGCCATCATTAATGGAAATGGTGTTGCGTCGCGGGCTGTGGAACGCGGCATGGTGGGCGGATGATGTAGCGATAGGGCTGTTGAGAGCCCTATTAAATTTAGTGGTGTTCCAAAGAGTAAGTAGCATATTTTATTTTATGTCATATTAATCATTTGTAATATATTAATTATTTGTAATATATTACAATATAATTTTGATTTATAGTACGACTTTACTCACGAGATCCAGATTCCTGGATTTATAAATATTGAAGACAGACAAATGATTAGAATGTTGCGGCGGCACGAGCGCGATTTGCGTGAGGATATATGGGAAGACAACGACTTCGACGACCTCTATTTAATGTTAAGACGTTTGTTTGGGCTCGAGCCATACGAGGAAGACGTGGCGGAAGAACCGTGGGGACGAGCCTCCGAGTAAGAGGTCGTAAAATTAATCGTAAGTATCTATTTTTAAAATTTTAGAACGTTCAAACTAGATATTTTAATAAGATGTATTTTTTCTGTTTCAGATGAAGCGCCGCCTTATATTTTATTTTTATCCGTATATTATATTTTATTTTTATTTTATCCGTATGTTATATTTTATTGTATTTATCCTTATTATATTTATATTTTTTTATTCTTATTATATTATATTATCCTTATTATATTATTCATTTTATTATTATTTTTATTATTTTATTATTTTTATTATTTTTTATTATTTTTTTATATTTTATATTTTATACTTTATACTTTATATTTTATATTTCACACACACACACACACACACACACACACACACACACAATTTGTATTATACACACGTTTTTAAAATAAACATTATTATATATAATATATATAATAAAATGATTATTTCTGCACCTTTTTCTTTCCTTTTCCCACATGCATGCCTCGCATTATCTCTCTTTTTCCCGCGAACGTATCCTTTTCCCACGTCAATGCGGACGCTATCCTTCTCCTACACACGTGCATGCCTCGCGTTATCTCCCTCATACTCACCGTCTTACGAACGCCGCGTATCTCGCATCATCATCCACGCGCATACCTCGCGCTATCCTTCTCGCACGCCCATAGAATGCTATCCTTTTCCTACTCGCGAACGCCTCGCGCTATCCTTCTCCTACACGCGTGCATGCGATCGCCTCGCGCTATCTCCCTCATACTCACCGTCTTACGAACGCCGCGTATCTCGCATCATTATCCACGCGCATACCTCGCGCTATCCTTCTCGCACGCCCATAGAATGCTATCCTTTTCCCGCGCTCATGCAAACGCCTCGCGCAGTCCTTCTCCTACACGCGTGCATGCGATCGCCTCGCGCTATCTCCCTCATACTCACCGTCTTACGAACGCTATACTTATCGCACCGACTTACGAACGCTATCCCTTTCCCGTGCTCATGCGAACGCCTCGCGCCGTCCTTCTCCCACGCATTACTGCATCGTACCTTAAGATCGCGCGCGGTTTGTACGGAGAATATGCAAGGAAGGGAAGCGAAAGAAATACATAATCATTTTTTTCATTTTTTAACACATTTATTTATTTATTTATATTACCATACATCACCCCGTCTCAAGGTTTCAGTCAAAATTTCATCCACAGCATAAGCTAATAGTTCGCAATCTATGATAGATGTTTTATCATAGACTTCGCGCAAGATTTTAACCGCAGAATCTCTCTCGGCGCCAAACATACTACTTTGCAAACTCCGAACAAATTGATCGAAACTCTCATTTACAGCTTCTAGATTCTCGCACAGCTTCAAATATTCGTGATTAACACAGTGTTCGAGTTCGAATAAGAAAAATATACTTGACGGTTTCATGTACAAGCAAGAATCGCGCAACGTAAGTTTGACAACACTCGCATCACTTATTTTAACAATCTCAATTATTAAATCGTTAATCCATATCGGTGCATGATTAGACGCTTGTACAAATTATTCAACGTCCGCTCGTTTCAGCATTAGCGATTCCCATGTATCGATAGACAAAACGATTCGGTTGCCTCGGTTATCGCCCAAATGCAGTTCCACGTAAGATGTTATTCCAACGCTGATTCCAATATCCAAGTATTTATAAGCAGTGCGCGGTATTATTATAAATTAAGCGGTATCTCGACAAAACTAATCAATCGATCGACCGACGTCTCTCGCATCGATAATGCGCATCAACAAATTTGGAATGTCCGAGCAGAGCAAAGACGCGACGAATGCCATTTCGTATCGTCGATGGAACGGATTAATGAGAAATTTTGTGCGCGATAACGCTCTGTGTCGCACCGTTACGGACTTTGACGCGAGGTCGCGCAAGATTCGTCGTGTAGCGCAACCTGTGGCTGATACCGACGCCATCAACAAACTGTACGTGGATCAATGCGTTAAAACGTTGAGAAATCAACTGAAAGAGTTAGACGAGAAGCTTGCAGCGTTAGAGAAAGACGTGCGAGCGTTACAGATTGTGGTAAACGAGCTTCGGTGTGCGAATATCGCTAGATTAGAAACGCCAACGTAACATCAACGAACGACAACGAAACGACGACGAAACGTTAACGAAACGTCAACGAACGCTAACGAAACGTCAACGAACGACAACAAAACACCAACGAAACTTTTCCCGCTTATCTCGCATTAAATTTATCATGGGGACATTCGCGGTTAAAATAATCTATACGCGTTGCGCTACATTTTTTAATTTTTCCACGAACCACGAAACGCAATCGGTACTACGGCGAGAATAAAATGCAGATAACGATTCGTCGTACGAACAATGCACATAATAAGCTACGCTAAATACTTGATGATGCTGAAACGTGTACGTAGACGCCATCGGATCACCGTCGGTCTTCCTCAGCACGCACTCCAAGTCGGCGTATACGACAAAGGGAAGTCGCTTCTTTCTGTTGTAGTTGTTGAACGCGAGCCACTTGTCTTTATCGCTCGGTAACCGGATGGCGCACTCGTTCATTTCTCGGCAATCTACAATGTGCGACTGCAACTTGTCCTCCGATCCAAAATAGTGTAAACATCTGTAAAAAAATAGAAATATTTAATTTTTCTTTCGTATATTTTATATATTGCATTTTTATTAAATATACGTACCGATCGCAGATATGTTGTCTTCGTTTGCCACAACTCAATTGTGAGCTCACGAGCCGGGATAAATTCTTGATCCATGCAAAATGTCCGACGTCTTGCGAATCTTGCACGTACAGCAAGTTGACGTGTCTGCCCTTCTTATGTTCGTTCAGACGTATCGGGATGCTATTCTCTTTCTCGATGCAGTATACATTTATCGAAATGTTGTTGTGAAGTTCAAATTTCTTAATTTGACTCAATGTCGTCGGAAACTCAATGTCTTGGAGATTTAGCACTGTCGTATAATGTGGATACGAAGATTCCCGATAAACATGATCTTCGTTGTCGCGTTCTTGAAATTCTTCGAGCGAGGCAAGCGTGGGCTCGATGACGCGTCGCTCGTACCACTCGTGTAAATCGGACGTGCAAAAGAGTTCATAGTTTCTGGTATTTACACTTTTATTTGCGCTCTTATCACCCGACACGAATTCACCGTTGAACACAGTGTTCATTTTTACGTTATGATGTCTTTCCATAACTTTTTGCACGTGTTCGAGCACGATGTCTTTGGCGTCCTCGAGAAATTGTCGCGGTTCGATATAATCTGCGTTAATCACCGCACCGGTTAGTATACGGTTTTTGAACGCGGTATTGATCTCTCGCCAAACGAGTCTTTTCGCGTTATTGTCACCACTGTAATCACCACCGCTATGTATAAACCGTTTCTCTAATCGAGTCCTCGCACCCTCAAGTCGCGCGATTTTAGCTACCAAAGATTGTCGAATTCTGATCGAGAGTCGCGGACGCTTGACATGACTGTGTTGTTCGAGCTGTTTGATAAATTCCTCGCATCGCTGCGCCCACGCGAAATATTCGCCCAAGGTAGCGACTCGACGCGACAGCTCCAACAGGTCGCGTTCGGTTTGCTCGGTGTTTTCCATGTTTTATTATTATTATTATTATTATTTCACACTTTTTATGCCAATGTTTTTTTTATTGTGTGCAAATTGGGCACATATTACATGGAAAGATCTGATACGCCGGAAATCTGCAATTGGAGCAGGACCGGCCACTTATCACGTCGTATATCTCAATCACAAAAATTTACAAGTACCCACTGTACCGCTTTCAGTCGATATACGGACCGTAAGCTTTCAAATCGCATACTGAGTTTTTGACACCCTTCGTTCTTCATTATATATTTTTAATCTATCGCGTTATGGTATCGCGAAACGTATCCCGACAAGCGATACGATAAACGGCTCTTCCTGGAAAAAAGATGAAGAGAGCACCGCAATGGTTCTATCTTGTTTATATTATTTATAAATTCTTGAGCAGCCGGAAATCGGCGCTTGCCTTATATTTCAGACATCTACACCCGTCTTTGTAAGTACACCGAAAAACATGTCCCGACGCGAATTCTAGCAGCAGGACATCGGCGCTCGCCTTATCATCTAATTCTAATGTTACGAACAATAGTGCGCGAGCGGCTCTTCCTGGAAAAAATGAAGAGACCACCGCGATGGTTTTATTTTGTTTATAATAAATTATAGCAGCCGGACATCGGAGATAGCCTTATCATCTTTCTACGAAATTCAATAATGCCGCACGTGCAATAGCGCAGTGTGAGACAATATTTGTTTATAATGTTTATAAATTCTCGAGCAGCCGGACATCGGCACTTGCCCTTTGTAATACACCGCGCTGTTGATGCTCCCGCGATAAGCTCCCTCGCCCACGTGACGTCATTCCCCCGCGCAATCAAAATCCCCCTCCGCCCGCGTGACAACATGCTCAATCGCCCGCGCGGTTATCCCTCGCCACGCATTCCCCGCGGAGGACACGGCTTAGAACCCGTATATTAACACTACTGTTAGCCGTTATTCTATTATTATTTCTCATCATACAATATTCACTTCCACATATAATTTTTTACTATAATTTAAATATACTAGAAAAAGACAATGCGCGCTTTGCGCGCGCCATTTATTCTCTTTCATTAAACATTTTTAACGATATACACACAAAATAACTGTCAAAATATGCAATGACAGCCGCTCACGAAGTAAGCGCAATGACAGAACCAATCAGCATCGCGGAAAAGAGGCAACGATACACTTCGAGAATTTCGAGTATAGACATAATATACCTTGTTTAGATAGGGGAAAAACATTTTAGTTCACATGGATAACATTCTTTATTTTATTCATCATACGCTTACACCGGACACACATCCTTCGCTATATCCGACATTACGATCTTTATCAGCGGATTATTTGTAATATAGATATACGGTCATTTTATCCATTACTTGCGCCTGCCTCCACCATTTCTGAAAGCAAAATTAAGTATCTGTGAGATGAGTCTGACCTATGCGAAAACTTATAGTCATATTATCATCTGCGAACCACTCGATAATATTGTAAGCGTATCGTAACACTATTATAAGTCTATCATCGCGTTCTGTATGTATTAACTCCGCCTCACGATCTCTTTATGTGTTAAAATTTTTATTATTTTTATTGATAAGGACCCGAAGTGGCCGAAACGTTTGATTTAATATAACATTATATTATGTTATATAATATAATATTATAAATATAAATATTATGTGTTGCCAATATAAATATTACTGCATTATTTTTGATTGCATAGTCTTTCACATTAAACACTTGCGCATACATCTACATTTAACATATACAATTATATTATTTATTTATTTATTTATTTATATACATACTTTTCTCTATTCGTCTCTTTTTCTCCCTCTTTCTCCCTTTTCTATTCTCTCTCTCTCTCTCTCTCTCTCTCTCTCTCTCTCTCTCTCTCACTCTCTTTTTCTTTTCTTTTTTTTTTAGAATCGTACACACCAGAGCATTAGACATATACTGTTTTTGATGTATGATTGTATATTATTTATTTATATACCCTCTATTTTACTCTTTTCCATCAAATAATTATTTGATTTTATCTTTATATCTAAACAATATGACTGAGCATATACGAGATTAATTGCGAAAAAAATCGATTAGGTATAAAATGAGTATAAAATGTTGCTATATATTATATTATTGGTATATATTACGCATACGTATCCAGCCAGATGCGTGTGCACGCACACACACACGCACACGCACACACACGTATACGTGCCATAAACTGTTATGTAAATGTATTTATAAAATTCCACGGAAATAATGATATCAAAAAATTGCGCCTATTAAAAATAAAGATTCGTAAAGAAATATCATAAGGCGTAGTAATACATGTGAAACGCAACAATAAAATTATAATAGTGTTACGATACGCTTACAACATTATACGCGATATGCATAGTCATCGAACCGCTCGATAGACCAGTTCTGTAAGGTTTTTATATAAATGAATTATATGCACGTATCGTATAATAAATACGCAATATAAATACGTAATCTCTACAAACTATCAAAATTCACGATCTCCGCTATGACAGCTACTCAGTGAAGTAAACAGAGCGAGAGGACTAAGCAGCATCGCGGAAAAGAGGCAACAGTGTCAATAACATGCTTTTTTTAGAGAGGGATGTTTAATGCATATATAACCATAAAATTCATAAAAATTGAGCATCTGTTATTCTTGTTGCATTTCTGCTTTCTATCCATAGACGTATAATATATGGTACAGGATATCTCTGAAGTCTGACCCCACAGACTTAAAATACAGCGCGAAAATTCTTAGAATTAAAAGTTTTTCTTCAATATTTTATAATTCATTGATATAAAATATTGAAGAAAAACTTTTAATTATAGAAAAGTATTGTCTTATTATTATATTTGGGCATTCTTATATACGGACGCTCCTGAGACAAAGCGTCGCGTTCCTTAGTTACACGTATCTGGCGACTCGTTGCTAACGCACGAGCGATGAGTGGGGGGGGCAATAGACGTGAGTCACAAAATCGGGCCAAAATGTGCAAGTAAATCCCAGCACTGAAGTACTTAATGAAAAAATACTTTATATGTAGTGTTTATAGTGTATTATAGTGTTTTGGAAAGCTCTTGAGGTAAGCTATAAGAATATGTAATGAAAAATAGGGGGTTCCATTTAAAAAATTCAAAATTATTTTTATATGACCTTGACGGTGCTATTCAAGATCATACTAATATTATTATATAATGCGCCACTTAGAGCTCTACAACTTTTGCATGAAACATTTTAAAAATATTAAAAAGTACAAAAAAATAGTACATTATTTTCAAGAAATTAATCTTGATGATGTATCGAAGGAATTATAACAGATTTTTCATAATTAGAAAACGATAATTTAAAACATTATGTTTTTACTTTTTCAACTGAGATAGTAATCAGGAATAAAACAATTATTAATTACAACTATATTTAGATGTTTAGAATCACAAGGTTTAAAAAAAAGAGATTGTGTATTAGTAATTTTACTGCCACAAAGATATACGTTTCCATTTTGTAATAATATTTCATTTACCAGAATAATTATGTTACTTGATATTAAGCAGCAATTATTAGGTTTTTACGAAGAAATGATAAATTCTCTATATTCCAAGCGAGATATTTGAAATGAATTATTATAATGTATAATGGGATATGTTTCTTGTAATATTTTTTCTATGCGAAATACATTTTCTTCGTATAATCGATTTACCAGTTGCTGTAAAGGTTTTGGTGAATGTTTAATTTTTTGCCACAAAAAGGTTTTTCCTTGTTTGGCTAATTTTATTTTTAATGCATAAAAATATATTATTGCCATATAAATACAATGAATCATTATATTTATTAATTTTGGACATCTGGTCAAAGAGATTTTTCCTTATACGATTAGTTCTATTTTTAATGCATAAAAACATGTTATTGCCACGTAACTACAATGAATAAATGCATGTATTAACCTTGGTCATCTCGTCAAAGAGATTTTTCCTCATTCGACTAGTTCTATTTTTAATCCATAAAAACATATTATTGACATAATTACAATAAATAATGATTTGAATATTTCATCAAAGAAATCCTTCCTGTTTGGCCAGTTTTATTTTTAATGCATAAATATCATCGTCATAATCAAAGAGAAATCATAATGACAAATAGTTGTCGGTTTATAAAATTGTTACGATTCCTGGAAAATAATATCAAATAAAAATTGGCACTCTTACTAAGCGTTAACTGTCTATTATTTTATTTATTGATAATACATGAAGTGTCGATACAGAAAAAGCAATAAGTTATAAAGTCTATTAGACATCCGTGTCTTCATACATTTGTTCATTTTGTTAGCCGTTATTCTATTATTATTTCTCATCATACAATATTCACTTCCACATATAATTTTTTACTATAATTTAAATATACTAGAAAAACACAATGCGCGCTTTGCGCGCGCCATTTATTCTTTTTCATTAAACATTTTTAACGATATACACACAAAATAACTGTCAAAATATGCAATGACAGCCGCTCACGAAGTAAGCGCAATGACAGAACCAATCAGCATCGCGGAAAAGAGGCAACAATACACTTCGAGACTTTCGAGTATCGACATAATAAACCTTTTTTAGATAGGGGAAAAACATTTTAGTTTACATGGATAACATTCTTTATTTTATTCATCATACGCTTACACCGGACACACATCCTTCGCTATATCCGACATTACGATCTTTATCAGCGGATTATTTGTAATACAGATATACGGTCATTTTATCCATTGCTTGCGCCTGCCTCCATCATTTCTGGAAGCAAAATTAAGTATCTGTGAGATGAGTCTGACCTATGCGAAAACTTATAGTCATATTATCATCTGCGAACCACTCGATAATATTGTAAGCGTATCGTAACACTATTATAAGTCTATCATCGCGTTCTGTATGTATTACTCCGCCTCACGACCTCTTTATGTGTTAAAATTTTTATTATTTTTATTGATAAGGACCCGAAGTGGGCCGAAACGTTTGATTTAATATAACATTTTATTATGTTATATAATATAATATTATAAATATAAATATTATGTGTTGCCAATATAAATATTACTGCATTATTTTTGATTGCATAGTCTTTCACATTAAACACTTTCGCATACATCTACATTTAACATATACAATTATATTATTTATTTATTTATTTATTTATTTATATACATACTTTTCTCTATTCGTCTCTTTTTCTCCCTCTTTCTCCCTTTTCTATTTTCTCTCTCTCTCTCTCTTTCTCTCTCTCTCTCTCATTTTTTTTTTTTTTTTTTTTTTTAGAATCGTACACACCAGAGCATTAGACGTATACTGTTTTTGATGTGTGATTGTATATTATTTATTTATATACCCTCTATTTTACTCTTTTCCATCAAATAATTATTTGATTTTATCTTTATATCTAAACAATATGACTGAGCATATACGAGATTAATTGCGAAAAAAATCGATTAGGTATAAAATGAGTATAAAATGTTGCTATATATTATATTATTGGTATATATTACGCATACGTATCCAGCCAGATGCGCGTGCGCGCACACACACACGCACACGCACACACACGTATACGTGCCATAAACTGTTATGTAAATGTATTTATAAAATTCCACGGAAATAATGATATCAAAAAATTGCGCCTATTAAAAATAAAGATTCGTAAAGAAATATCATAAGGCGTAGTAATACATGTGAAACGCAACAATAAAATTATAATAGTGTTACGATACGCTTACAACATTATACGCGATACGCATAGTCATCGAACTGCTCGATAGACCAGTTCTAGCCAAATTCAATACCAATCATCCTTTAATGATACTCTACTATTCATGTAAAACAATTTAGGGGTCTATTCTGTAATTTTTAACGATGTCGTTAAAAATTATGTCATTGTGCAGCCAAAACGTATCGAAAAACAGCTGCGGAATGATATCTAACGAAATGATATTGTTAATGGTTACAGAATAGGCCCCTTAGTTTGATACCTCAAAACTTGACAGAAGTTAGAGCGTCCACAGACATTACTGAAAAATTCAGAGTTTCATAAAAAATGAACCCTGTCACCAATTCTCATCAAATTCAATACCAATCATCTTTTAATGATACTCTATTCATGTATAAAAGTTTAGTGCAATATCTCAAAATTTGCGAAAATTACAGCAACTACAGCACGCCCTTTTGGTGCATATACACACGTAAATACACACGGACGGACATTTTTTAGAAACGTGTCTTTCCGACGTTTTAGACTATTCTGAACACATTGGCATCGAAAACTAAAAAAAAAAAAAATTTCACGAAAACAAAGCTTCCTCTATGAGAAAGCAAAACATTATTCACGTAATAAATTTTTAAAACAAATAAAATTTTTTAATTGGCCATTGTTTGTTTATTTATTGCAGGGTTGGGAAGTAACGCGTTACTTGTAACGCCGTTACCGTTATAGTTACTTTTTTTCGGTAACTGTAACGGTAATGGCGTTACAAATTTTATTTGTAACGGAAAAAGTAACTTCGTTACATTTTTCGGTAACGAGTAACGAATTTAACAGTTACTTTTATCGTTACTTTTTTCAAATTTTTTGATTTATTTAAGATATTATTCTTGCTATTGTGCGTGATAAAATTTTTATCTTAACCGTAAAGCCGTAAGCAAATCGACCAATTAGCATTCTTATTATGTTGTAAAAATGCTTGAATGTGATTGATCAACTTATGGCTCTTGCAGACCAGTGCGATGACGCGACGCGCGATATCCAATGAGAGCTTTATCTTTTCGGAAAAGCAGAGCTCTCATTTACTACCAGTTCTAAATACCTTGCAACGAAAATTAGAAAATCTCAATAAATCTGACCTTATAGATTGCCATTCATTAGTTGAAGCTATTCAGCAAGGTTTAAATAAAAGGTAACTTATTAATTTGATTAATACATATGTTATTTAATTTTAAATAAGGATTTAATTGAAAAATATTATTTTATTTTAAACTATTGATTCAAAAGTATTAATTTCAATAAAACAATGTCATTTAATTTACTATATTTGATTTTAGATTTCTTACAATATTTCAAACAAAAGAATTAATAATAGCAGCATGTTTACATCCAAAATTTAAGTTAAACTGGTTAACCGGAGAAAAAAGAAAACGTGCTGAAAATTACGTGGAGGATTTATTGGGAATCCGATCAACTGAAAATTCTTCAAAAGCTGGAAAATCTGACGATCACGATGATTTTTTCATTTTTGAGCAAAAAACGGTGCAAAATGAATCTGAACAAGAAGAATTGCAACGGTTTCTAAAATCAAATAATTGTAATATAGAAATGTTAAACGACTATCCAAAACTTAAAAAACTTTTTATTAAATATAATACAGCTCTACCAAGCAGTGCATCTGTAGAAAGAATGTTTAGCATCGGTGGCTCTGTATTAACACCACAAAGAGGGCATTTAAATGATGATACTATGGAGCAACAAATTTTATTAAAAATTAATAAAGAATTTCGATAAAATTTAATCATTTATTTTGTAATAAACCTTGAATGAAATCTTGCTTACAATTTTTTAAAAGTTTTTCTTATGCAAAATAATTTATTAGTTTGTATTGTAAAAAAGTAACGGAAATTGTAACGACTCGTTACTTCTTAGTAACTGTAACGGTAACGAGTTACTTTTTAAAATTAGTAACGAGTAACGCTAACGAGTTACTTTTTAGAAAAAATAACGGTAACGGTAACGAGTTACTTTTATAAAGTAACTTTCCCAACCCTGATTATTATTACGTACATTATGGAAGAAACGGACGACTGGTTAATCTTTTACCAGGACCACCGGGCCATTCGATTGCTGGAAATGCATCACAGGCATATATTTCAGCAGGCAAGTATAAAATTTCTAATCTATTTACATTAATTGATAGATGACTCGTTATTCATGCATACATACAAGTAAAAATTAAATTCATAAAAACTTATGATCTAGAACATAGTATACCTATCAAAAGTATGCAAATTACATATCTCACAAAGCTAAGACTTTTCTCTTGGCAATGTCCATTTCCAAATCATTATCACAATTATTATTTGTCTATTTTCAACGTATTTGAGTAAAGATGTGATGAAATAACAATAAAATTAATCCCACTAAAACTTTTGTATCGATATTTATAATATATTTTTCAGAGAAACAATGGAAATTGATGTGTAATCTATCAAATAAGTATTATCCCATTTTTAAATTCGGGACTTTTTTCATGTATGGTGTGGCTATCCGTCATCCAAATGATTTAGAGGTAATAAAAGAAATTCAATTATCTGTAGATATTACAATTTAGTCAGATTTAGGAATTTTGTGTTTCACAAAAAGATTTTTGCTTGTAAAAAGATTTCTTAAAAAGATTCATTAAGTACTTTTTGAGATATTTTATATTTTATAATCAGACATATTTTGATATAAAAAATTAAATATCTCGTAAAATATTTAGTTTTCGATAATCTTACCGTAATACTTTTATGTACAGAATAATGAGACAAATTAACTAATGCAAAAAAGCTGTGAGATAAGCTACAAGAACATGCGATAAAAAAGGGGTTTTCATTTGAAAAATCAAAGTTGACCTTGAATTGACCCTCAAGGTCAAGTTCAAGGTCAAGTTCAAGGTCACCATTCGATAGAGCATACCCGAATTACTTAAAAAATGTTTGCGATTTTTGATAAAAGCCATTTATTTATTTTCATTTTAGAAGTGGTGTACGGATGGTCTGGGACACTGTGTATATATCGGCTCTCCTAAAGGCGATGTCCAATTTATACAAATCATCGCTTGCCACTCGGCCACGAGTATTCTGGAACGCACGATCTATACTTTATATAAGAAAACGCGCATTACTTAAAGTTGATACGTAACAGACGGATATATGCGCACATTGAATAACTCCGATAAATTTCGATGGATCTGAATAAAATTTTGTATCCTAAGTAAAGTTAGGTTCTTTTTGGACGTATGGTTTTAGAGATGCGCGATATCAAAATTATGACTCCGGATTCGAAATCAACAACCACAAAAACGATTATACCGATTTTTGAAACGTAATCGATCTTACCAATTTTGGTACAGAAAATGACTCAAGCACGGAAAAAAAATTTTCGCTACCATAGCTAATCATGGTTTCCAAAATAAAACTCTAAACTCCAGCAAAACGGTTTGTGGTTGGACCTAATAAATAGGTGTCACAGCGCTAAGATGTTTGTTGTCCATTTATTATGACTGAAATCTAATTACCATACGCAGTTTTTATCTAATTTCTTTTCCGTGAGTGTTAACCGGTTTAACTAGTTTGCCTTCAAGATATGACACTTTTATTATTAATACGTTCTTACTTTTAGCTGGACGAAGTACAGCATAGTCTGGCTATAATTACAGGCTTCAGATCTTTACAGCTCGCAAAGATTTGTTTTACTGATACATGTATCTGCTTAGGCTTAAAAATATTTGCAATTTTATTTTAAACATATAGTGAGTAGTGTTTCAACAAATTATCGCATCAAGTGAATCTTTTAGATAATCGACAGTATTTGTATAAAATAAAAATTTTATAACATTTTATTGTAAAATCCAAACAATATTTAATAATATCAAAATAAGTATAAATGCTTTCTTACTAAAAATTATTCTTACATACAAGTTTTCTCATATATCGCAAGTTGTTAGCTTGATCCAATTATTATAATATTGTTAAATATATATTATATTATTTTTACGGAAACTTTTAACAATTAAATAAACAATAAAAATAAAAAAGATTTTTGTGTATTCAAGTATCAGTAAAATAGTAAGCTGAAGAAGATCAAGATCAATAAAACGGTCCAGAACATCAAGAAACGATGTTTATCACTATATTGTTGGCATCAATGTTTATTTTATTGGTATATTATTATCAGGGTTGGGAAGTAACGCGTTACTTGTAACGCCGTTACCGTTAAAGTTACTTTTTTTCGGTAACTGTAACGGTAATGGCGTTACAAATTTTATTTGTAACGGAAAAAGTAACTTCGTTACATTTTTCGGTAACGAGTAACGAATTTAACAGTTACTTTTATCGTTACTTTTTTCAAATTTTTTGATTTATTTAAGATATTATTCTTGCTATTGTGCGTGATAAAATTTTTATCTTAACCGTAGAGCCGTAAGCAAATCGACCAATTAGCATTCTTATTATGTTGTAAAAATGCTTGAATGTGATTGATCAACTTATGGCTCCTGCAGACCAGTGCGATGACACGACACGCGATATCCAATGAGAGCTTTATCTTTTCGGAAAAGCAGAGCTCTCATTTACTACCAGTTCTAAGTACCTTGCAACGAAAATTAGAAAATCTCAATAAATCTGACCTTATAGATTGCCATTCATTAGTTGAAGCTATTCAGCAAGGTTTAAATAAAAGGTAACTTATTAATTTGATTAATACATATGTTATTTAATTTTAAATAAGGATTTAATTGAAAAATATTATTTTATTTTAAACTATTGATTCAAAAGTATTAATTTCAATAAAACAATGTCATTTAATTTACTATATTTGATTTTAGATTTCTTACAATATTTCAAACAAAAGAATTAATAATAGCAGCATGTTTACATCCAAAATTTAAGTTAAACTGGTTAACCGGAGAAAAAAGAAAACGTGCTGAAAATTACGTGGAGGATTTATTGGGAATCCGATCAACTGAAAATTCTTCAAAAGCTGGAAAATCTGACGATCACGATGATTTTTTCATTTTTGAGCAAAAAACGGTGCAAAATGAATCTGAACAAGAAGAATTGCAACGGTTTCTAAAATCAAATAATTGTAATATAGAAATGTTAAACGACTATCCAAAACTTAAAAAACTTTTTATTAAATATAATACAGCTCTACCAAGCAGTGCATCTGTAGAAAGAATGTTTAGCATCGGTGGCTCTGTATTAACACCACAAAGAGGGCATTTAAATGATGATACTATGGAGCAACAAATTTTATTAAAAATTAATAAAGAATTTCGATAAAATTTAATCATTTATTTTGTAATAAACCTTGAATGAAATCTTGCTTACAATTTTTTAAAAGTTTTTCTTATGCAAAATAATTTATTAGTTTGTATTGTAAAAAAGTAACGGAAATTGTAACGACTCGTTACTTCTTAGTAACTGTAACGGTAACGAGTTACTTTTTAAAATTAGTAACGAGTAACGCTAACGAGTTACTTTTTAGAAAAAATAACGGTAACGGTAACGAGTTACTTTTATAAAGTAACTTTCCCAACCCTGTATATATATATATATATATATATATATCAGATATATAGATCAGATCATATTCATCAGATATACATATACTGGGTGGCCCATTTTAATCCATCCAGTCGAATATCTCAAAAACCAAGCCCGGAAAAGAAAAATGTTTCAAACAAAAGTTGTGTGGTTTCAAGGGGGCCATAAGATGGTGACAATGATTTGACCTGAGAAAATCATCTGAAGGTCATGTGAAGGTCAACTTTAAAATCTTAAATAGAAACCCCCATTTTTTATTTAGTATTCTTGTAGCTGATATCAAGAGCTTTCCAAAACATTATAATAAAGTATTTTTTTATTAAATACTTTTTGAGTTATTTTATATTTTAATCTGACATATTTTGATATAAAAAATTTAATATCTCGTAAAATATTTAGTTTTTGATAATCTTACCGTAATACTTCTATATACAGAATAATGAGACAAACCAATTAGTATAAAAAAAAATTGTTTTTAAGAAAATTATTTACAATGTATTTTTTAAAATAATTATTTGTTTTTTTGGCACTAATTAATTTGTCTTATTATTCTGTACATAGAAGTATTACGGTAAAATTATCGAAAACTGAATATTTTACGAAATATTTTGTTTTTTATATCAAAATATGTCAGATTAAAATATAAAATAACTCAAAAAGTACTTAATGAAAAAATACTTTATTATAGTGTTTTGGAAAGCTCTCGATATCAGCTACAAGAATACTAAATAAAAAATGGGGGTTTCCATCTAAGATTTTAAAGTTGACCTTCACATGACCTTCAGATGATTTTCCAAGGTCAAATCATTGTCATCATCTTATGGCCCCCTTGAAGCCACACAACTTTTGTTTGAAACATTATTTTCTTCCGGGCTTGATTTTTGAGATATTCGACTGGATGGATTAAAATGGGCTATCCAGTATACATAAAGACTGCGCGCTTCCATACGAGTCAATGAGTCAGCATCAGTAAGAGAAATGGGTTATATGCTCTGTTACACAATCTTCAGTGTGACGAAGAGAACATCTTTCTTGAACATCATCTCTGCCTCTTCTTTTGCTGATGCTGTCGCGCTGACTTGCGTACGGAAGCGTGCAGTCTATTATATGCTGTGTTCAATATATATATTATTCAGTATATGTGCGTATATCACATATAATGTATGCATGTCGAATGTACATTTGTAATAAATGTAGAATAAATTATTATAAATGTAACAACATTATAATAAATGTAACTTTTTGTCAACTATATTTATTGAATTTTATTTATTTTCTAATCCTAATCTAATCTTGATCTAATTCTAACCTAAATGTCCCAAAAATATTATCGTAAAATGAACCCATAGACCGCAATAAATACAAACATATATTGTTGTCATTTTCTAAACTTCATATAACGTACAATATGCAGTATCAGCTTGAACATCATTTATGTATTCTTTCTTATGTTAAATTTTATAGATATTATAACATGTTTGCGTTCTGAGTAGCATATGAGCTCGCATCTCCCGACAAAAACAGTACGTGAAATCCACGTTATTAACATGTGGATCAGCATCGTGGAATCCACATGAATATTCGAGTGGACAATCCGCTCAAGAATGGTACTATAATCTATGTGGATGAGATAATCGATTTAACGTGGAAATCCATATGAAAATTTCACGAACTTTCGAGACACATCCTCGTAGTATCCACATGAATTCTTGTTTTATAATCGAATGGATTTTTTCACATTACATGCAAGGTTTTAAATTAAAAATAAAGAGAAACATGTAAGAAACTATATAGTATTTATTTTAATTAAACATTATTAAAATATTGCACAAAATATATAATATATATATGAAATATAAAATTAGAGAAACATGTTTATATATTGTCATCCTAATATACGTACATACATGTAGTATACAAACATCGATGTATAACAAATATAATTCAAGGACAGAAATATCACCAACATATGGGAAGTTATTAACATATACACAAACAAAAAATAAAATAAAATACAGCGTAACCTCTTCGATTTTTCTAGTCATTTGAATTATTTTCTGATTGCTCGCCTTGTTGCTTGCCCTTCTTTAATCTAAGCTCTTCGTTTTAAAGACGTTTTTTTGCGTCCTTTAACCAGTTCGCAATATGGGAGTCTGCACTCTCTCTATTATATAAAAAGTGAAGACCCCTATCTTTTCTTTCTTGTGAAAGAAAGCAGCTGCAAACAAAAAAAGATCACATATTAGATGAATATATTCTTAATGTAAATATATTAGTTATACAAATATCAAATTTAGATTGACTATAGAAATTAATCATATTTATATAATATTAATAATATCATAAATCTCACCAATGATAAGACCATAAGATATCGTATCTAGAAATTTCTTTTTCTGAATTCTTGCTCCTTCTCTATTTGTTCCCTTTAAATTAAAATTTATTGCGACTTTGTTTGATATCAGTTTGCGCATAATGCAATACACAGAGCCTTTCAAATCTTCCTTGCCATGCTCTACTAACAATCGAATCTGTAAAACATGAAAATATATAATATGGAATAGCGGCCACTATAATTTATATATTTTCAAAATAAAAGAGAGGGAAATATTTTCTTACTATTATCAATTTTTTCTCTTCGTCCAAATTAAAATCTTCCCATTTGTAGAATTCCTCCATAGAAGTCAATGGAAGAGTTGGAATCCCGATAGAATTTTCAAGTGTTTCCTCAGGATGACATGTTGCAGTATAAATTTTTATAATGGTGACATAAAGTTTACCAATACGACTTCTCAAATCACTTATAGCAGCCATTATAGTTCTTTTGTTGAAACTTGCTATTTTGTAAAAAAATAATTTATTGTTATAATATAAAAAAAAAGAATGAGTACCACAATATGAGGAAATGTTTTAGCCATTGAAAGAATGCAACTTACCATTATTCCTGACAGGTGATTTATTATAGGGAGTTACATATGACTTGCATATATCTGTAAAAGCACAACCACAATAAATATAAAATACTTTTCAACAATTGCAATATATGGATTGTTCGCAAAATAATTATTTAAAAATTATATATACATATATAAGAGCAACTTATAATATTAACAATCTTACCTTGCGCCTGCCGTATTACTGTACAAGAATTTCGGTCATCACTATTCTCATGTTCACTCATTACTTTGTCTTGCTTATTCGTTTCTAAATCCTTTTGAACGTTACAGCTCTCCTTCTTTTTTGTATGATCTACAGGGCCCATACTCTCATTGACACTTCTATCAATAGATGAATAAGTTAGATGTATAGCGTCTGATATTTGGGACTCGCGTGATTTGGAAAAGAAGGCTACATCTAAATAAAATTTAAGACATATACAATATATAAAAATTAATGGCAATATGAGAAAATATCGACATAAATAAAATTAAAGGAGTTATAAAAATAAACTAATTAAATTTGTCATTTATGCAAACTATTAAAAGTATAAATATTGAAAAAATGATTAAAGATGTATGTGTCATATGTCGAAACATTTACGAAAGCATGAAAATTTCGTAGACTGTTCTACTATTTCTTCTGAATAAAACCTGAACACAACTCTCTTAATGGTTTAGAAATTATTTAAAGTTATTATTGATTGTTATGAAAAATCGCGTATTGTTGCACTTATTGACAAATTTGACAAGGAAAAAACATTGCCAGTAAAACAAAAATTTTCACATATATTAAGAAAACTCTAATAAATATTTGTGCAAAACTTGATTTAGATCCATTTACTCGTTTAAAAGTTATTTATTAAAAATTATAAAAAAAAATATTGTCTTTTTCTCTTTCTGCAAATTACTCGATTTTTTTTGTTTCTTGCAGTTGATTTCAAGAGATATTCACGATCAAAAGTTTTTATCATAAATTAGGAAAAATATTAATTATAACTATCTTCTTTTATAAAGACGTCAAAAACCATATTATTTTGTAACTATATTATATTTTAATTCTTTTTATAATCCGGATTTATTAATGTTTTTCAAACAGTATAAACGTAAGAAATATCTTTTTTTTTGTTAATTTTGACAGTTTTTTGCTACTATTGTACAACTAAAACATTCTTAACATATAGAGTCAAAATAACTATTGTTCTGATATATTCAACAAGCAAATAAGTTCTTCATACCTTGTATTTGCTTTATAGAATTCATGTTACTGTCACATCTAGTCATAAAATGATTTTTGCAGTTGTATTTGTGACTATTCCCATATGTCTGTGGTGTTTCTGTCCTTGAATAGTTGTTTGGTGCACATGAAACTGAAAAAGAACAATTAAATTGATCAATAATGCAATTATTATAAACACAAATATTGAAAGGATTATAATTGTATGTGGAGTCAGAATGACCACTGCTCTGAAATGTTCAACAATCAAATAAGACTTACTTTGCGTTATACTATTATCGCTGAAATTGTCGTCACTGTCGTCACTTCCAAAAAGTAATGGTGATGCCTTATTGTTCTTATCATTTGCTGAAATGTCAAAGATAGAAAATATAGAGAAGAAAATATAGAGAAGTAAGAAAATATAGAGAAGATCAAAAATGAGAATTTTATATACTAAATATTATTAGATGCAAAAGTATTTTAGTTGCGCATCAAATAAAACAAACTTAGTAATTTTGGTTAAAATACACTAAAAAAAAATGAAAGAGTCGGTTTTAAATAACTGTGATATAGTCTGTACAAAAGCAATTTCATAAATATGTACATATCATATATTTCATATGTCAAAATATAGTGTTTAAAATTCATATATGAATAGACAGTAATACATAAGTAATAAAACTCAAATCAATTAAATATGTATATAAAATATAATAGAAAAGAACTAACCACTTATTTTCAAGTTTCTTACAGCTGGTGCTTTTAATTCAAAATCACTGTCCGAATCATCAGCATATACAATATTACTTTTGCGTCGATTACACGATGTTTCGTTCACAGGACTATATCTTCGAGTAACAAATCGTTGGCGCTTTAAACTTTTGTCCTTATCAGACTGTGACAAATCTGAGACATTTAAGACTTTTTTTGCTTCTTCTTTAGCTCGTCTTATAGATTCTTTACATACAATTAAGCAAAAAAGCAAGAAAATGTGTTAGTTCAAAGACAAAAATAAATCAACTTGAATAGTCTTGCAAATGAATACTACATATTGAATGACATTCCCCTAAATATTTATAACAAAAGAAGTTTTACATCTGAAGTTACTAAATTGAATAAAAGGTATCATAAATTTCGTTAATAAAGTTAAATTGAAATTAAAAAATCGAAAGTGTAAGGGGCAATAGTTTTTACAAATTCAGCATTAAATGTTTACGAAGTACATTACAAATGTGATATATTATAAGAAAGAAAAGATAAGGAAAGGGAAAGCAAAAGCTAACATATTATTTATAAATATGATAACACACACATATAACACCGAAATATACACAAAATGTAATACTTACTACAAAACTTCAAAATTTTTACGTTTTCATATGTGATCCAAGTGTCAGTCAGCTTCTTTCTTTTTTCTAAATAATTGTAACGATGCATCCCTCCACCGTTACCCGGCCGTCGATCCGCCGGAAGTCCGCCGCCCGACAAACACCGGTCGGGCATAATGCGGAGGCGCCGAGCGCCCATTTTTAAGATATAGAAAAGGCGTTCAAATTTATAACCGCCGTCAAGACGCGTTTGTTTACCAGGAACCGTCGCCGCGCTCGGGTAACCGTACCGACCGTTCCCGAAACCACCCGAGTCGCGCGCGGCGGTTCAACATTAAACAATATGCCTTAAAACAGTCAGGCATATTACGCACGCGCACCCGCCGGAAAAAGCGGTATAAATAAGAGCCAATTTTCTACCTCGAGACCAGATCTTCCGCAACCGCCAGAGTCTGTAAGACGCCTGGAAATCCGCCACGATCCTAGAACCGCTCAAAGAGAGAGAAAACGGGGTTGGGAGTACCCAGCCTCCGCCGAGAGTTTGCGGCATCTCCACGAGCGATCCTTCCGATTTATTGCAAAGAGAGGAAAACGGGGTTGGGCGTACTCAGCCTCCGTCGAGAGTTCTCGACACCTCACTCGCATCCGTCCACCTGCGTGCAACGGCAATTATCCAGCGGTAGGGAGTTCCCTGCCGTTGACGGGTGTTCCCGTCGGCCGTTGCACTCCTGCATTCTACGGGAAAATCATCCCCGACGGAACAATACCGCGATACCAGCGAACTTGTAGTAATTCCGCGACCGCCATTACCGCGATCGGAATCACCATTAATACGGCACGCTAAGTCCCGCTTAAAAGGGGAGGATCTAACCGGCCGCGACATCGATCGACGCAATCAGATCGATACCGACGCGTTTAAGGACCGCCCACCGACCCGACCGAAATTACCGCCCGGTAGCTAGCGGCTCCTGCCGAAATCCAGATTCGCGCAACGTAATCGATATATTCGCGAATCCGCCGAAATCACATTCCGTACCGTGCATATAATTCGGACGCACAGCGACCGACGCGACCGCCACTAGACGATTCCGACCTTCGCACATACGCGAGGGCGTTTTGGCTGCATACACACGATCACACCCACACATACTTGCGATATACATTGTAAATCTCACGCAGATATTACTCGCTCGCACACGCACTCGCTCGCTTATCACTCACTCACATGCAAGCGCATACACACCGACACACACAATAATTACACACACACACACACCCACTTTGTATACACACATATATTTAAACGCAATAAATTATATTCTACCTAACGCATCTATCGTTCGTCTCTCGATACCCTTTCACGAGCCCCGGATCCCGACCGAGTTATCCACGACCGCCTCGCGAAAGCGGTTTATTACATAATCACTTAGTTTTGATTCGTCAGGAGGCCATTTACATATAGCTGCGAATGCAACTTGTTTGCCATCTTTTGCACACACTTTTATATTCTTTAACCATACAGTACAGGCTGGCACTGCATAAATATTAGACTCGAATTCATCATATATAGGTAACTCGAGTATAGCATACTGTAATAAAATATTATGATTTCACTTTCTAGCTCTTTCTCTTTCTCTCATATTATTTTTCCTTATCGACTTACCGGCTTATCCGCTATTTGTACATCTATCGCACTCATGACACAAATAATAAAAACAAAATACAAGACGAATTATACTAAATTACACTGAAATCAATTGAAATTGCACTATCCTGCTACGCAGTTAGTAATCGCGACGGCCATATTGCTAAGAGGATCCAGACTCCCGCTATCCCTGCCCCTGCCCCTGTCCCTGCTCGATCTTTATCTGTAAGCAGTGGTATCAACGCAGAGTACTGAAAACCGTTTAGTAGCGTCGAATGTGATTGGTTCTTACTTTTAAAACCAACGAATCAACGTCAAGTGTTGACAAGACGATAACTGAGCGCTTTCTCTGCTGAACGCGGCCAATGATAGGATGCGATAGGATGCGGATTAAGATAGTGCGAAGAAATTGCTAAATAATGTAGTGATACTTTCGTAATAGTGATATTTAATGTAGTGATATTTTAGTTGAATATTTCTATGAATAAATGCAAATTATCTGTTTATTTTTTATTATAAAATAGCTAAGTATCTTAAGAAGACGTTAAAGCCAAACGGTGTAACATAATTTTCCTGAGTTTTATTTGTTAACTCAATATTTCTTGTCTTTTCATTGCAATGTCTAAACAGGTACGTTTGCAATTCTGCTCACTATATGTTATTTATGTTAAAGCATCTATGTCTGCTTTCTGTTAAAAATATTTAATGCACAATGTTAATATTTGTTGCAATTTGTAGAGGTTATGGAATACAGAATGGAAGAGGCTAAAGAGAAAATCTGATCAGAATCTCAATATCCTTAGCACAGGAAGAATATTTTGAACATATTGCTGAGAAGAGCGCTTATTATGATTTCAACAAAAAGTGTTGTAATAGAGAGCAATAATATGTACATGAAGACCATGATATAGATATTATTTTTTATAATGATCTAATAAGCAACAATGAATATTGTCATTATATGTCCATAAATATTCTAATGATGTTTGCTCTAATATTATGGTTTATTATTATATTATTCATTTATATATTAATATAAACCTTATTTCTGCAGATCATGATCACGAAAGTAATTATGATCAATCCATCACACAAAAAGATATCAAAGAATCACAGTCTTGTCATATGGAAAGCATAGATGCATTACAAATATGTTTTGCACTTACGGATAAAAAAAGAAGCATATATGAAGTAGATAATGCTTCGATTATTACTACTATTAATAATAAAGAACTTCCAAGCAGTTTTGGATGCCACGAGTCACAAAATCAAAATAACATCACTGTTCCTATTAGTAATACATTATACAAGCAAAAAGTAAATGTTAAAGAAATTACTGATCATTGTGAATCTACAAATTCTGATTTCAAATTAATTCAAGATCTTGGAGTGTGGGCTGTTAAAAGAAATATAACGCTTAATGCATTGTCTCATCTTTTGAAAATTTTAAGGAAATATAACCACAAATTGCTTCCTATGTGTGCGCACACACTCTTGAAAACTCCAAGAAGTACAATATTATTAATCAAAGAATTGGAAGGTGGTGGACAATTTTGGTATTATCCCAGTCAGCCAGGTCTGTTCTAACAGATATTGCCAAGTGCTTGCTACAAATTATTGTCAGCAAAAAGGCTACAAATTTGGTACAAGAGTTGTTATTACCGATTAAGCTGGCAGATTGCCGGCAAGAATCAAGTAAAGCTTGCTAACATAACTACACAGCAAATTGGCGGCAGAAACCGAGCAAAGCTTGCTGACATGACTGACATCAGATTGTCGGCAAAAACTGAGCAGGATCTAGAGTGCGCAATTTGATGGAAAATTGGCAGCAAAAACCGAACAAAATCTGCAGCTTATTACAAAGTATTATAAAATAGTTCAGTCGCTTATCGCTATGCGGCGCGTTATTCATTATCTATACCCGTATTCAAATTCTTGTCATGAGTGTATATAAAGCCTACAAAATGCTAATAATATTATAATATATATATTTCTATCAGTTCAATTTTTGACACAATTCTTATACAGGAAATTCAGATATTGAATTGATTTTTTGCAAATTGGACAGATAATTGTTCGATTTTCACTTATTCAAACAATTTCTGTCCAAAAAGATCTTTAATTTTATAAATTAAGTTATTTGAATTTACCTATATATTTTAACATATTAATATATGATTTTATATAATGTCTAATTATCTAATGGTCATTTTATGACCATAACTTATCATCATTTTGTTACTTAGGGTTAAGGCTTTAAATCTATTTAAATATATACTTTTATATGAATGGCCAAAAGCTGCAGAATTTGTTCGGTTTTTGCTGACAATCTGCTATCAGATTGTCTTGCGCAGATCTTGGTCGATTTTTGCCATCAATTTGGCGTCAAATCATGTCAAGCTTTGCTCGGTTTTTGCCGTCAATTTGCTGTCAGGTTATGTCAACAAGCTTTGTCACCAAAACACAAGCTTAATGCGGACACAGATGGCACTGGATTTGTTACCAAGTTTTGAGCGAATTTGATGCCAATTTGGCGACAATTTGTTAACAAATTGCTATCTGGGATGGTATTCTCTCTGGTCTTAAAACTGTATTATCTAAAGAGATTTTGGAAACAATGTCCGATGTAATTGAAATTGACGTGTTTTTTGATGGTTTCTCGCCCTATGATAGTATACGGTGATTTTTATGGCCAATTGCTGGCTGCATAGCTGATAGAAATGAGGTTTTTATTATAGCTATATGGTGCGGAGAAACGAAATGTCCATCAAACCTTGATGCTTACTTAAAAGACTTTATCAATGAAGCTTTAGAAATAATGAATGGTTTCAATATTAAAGATAAATGTTACAAACTAAAAATCAGGAACATAATTGCTGATGCACCTGCTAGAGCATAAAATGTGTCAACCAACATGGCAATAAATTTGCTTGTGAAAGGTGAGTATTATTAAATGAGCACTTTTTCTCTTGAAATGTATGTAAATATAGAATAGTTCATTTTTAACAATCGTTTTTATTTTTATAACTTATTCTGCCTGTAATTAAATAATGTTTATTATCTCTTGGAATTCAAAAACTTTTTTAGCATTCTTTCTGTTATTCAACGTATAAATAAAACTCATTTCGCATAAAATCATAGAACTTCGAAAAAATTTATATAAGAAAAATTAATATTAAAAAGATAACATATTATATTTATATCATTTATATTATTTATATTTATATCATGTTCATTCTGTTCTCTCAAATTATTACCTTGCAAATATAAAGTACACATGTGAGAAAACATAATCTTAATGGTTATTTTAAAACTAATTTGTGTGCAGTTACAATAAAGTTTTGAATACTTTGTATAATATTAATATTTTGTCTTACAGGTGTACTATTAAGGGTGTATGGTTCGGCAACCGAATGACGTATCTTTCTCATGAGGAATCACCTTTACGGACAGATAAATCTATTTGTCAACAAACTCACAAAGAATATCACAAGGGAGTTAGTCCTCTGATTACGAGACTTCACCTTAAACCTTTAACACAATTTCCTTTGGAATCTTTTCATCTGTTATATCTAGGAATTATGAAACGAATTCTTTCAAAGCTGTACTGTGCTAAAGCTAGTAAATACAAACTGCCTCGCGATGTTGTTCTTGAGATAAATAGTTTTTCTAATTTTCTAAAATCTTTCTTTCCATCTGATTTTGCTAGAAGACCACGCAGATTGAGTGATTGGAAATATTACAAAGGTACAGAATTTAGAAGGCTCCTGTTATATGATGGTTTCATAATTTTTAGATTTATGCAGCGAGAAGTTTATAAAAATTTTTTGTTATTTGCCTGTGCTGTTCGAATTCTAGTCGACCCTGTGTTGGTCAAGGATTATGCCATTGATGCAGACAGATTACTCAGGTTATTTATAGAGCACGGTTCTAAAATTTATGGACAAACCTTTGTAGTATACAATGTTCATCATTTAATGCACATAGTTGCGGATTGCCGATTACATGGACATCTTGAAAAATTTAGTGCATTTAAATTTGAAAGTTTTTTGGGACACATGAAGAACTTTTTGCATGCACCAGGAAAGACACTTTCTCAAATAGTTTGCCGTGTGATAGAAAAGGCAGCTATGCTTCATCTTTCTTATTCTACAAAGAATGAATTATCATTTGAAAAACATCATAATATGGGACCAACTCTAAATTGTCGAGGAGAGCAGTATAACAAAATTCAAATGCCAGATAAAAAATTCTCTTTAAGGTCTGCTGATGCATATTGTCTTACAAAAGCCAATGAAGTGCTTAAAATCGAAAATATTATAAAATGTAATGAAGGAAACTATTTGATTGGCAGAAAGTTTAGAGAAAGATCAGATCTCTTTTCTTATCCATTTTCTTCCAGCTGTATAAACATATATATCGTTAGCAACCTTGGATCACTACACAGATGGTGTTTAGATGATATTAAAAAAAAAGTTGTATTGTTACCTCTCCCTAAAAAGGACGCGGAAGATAATTGGATTGTTTCAAAGAATGTCTGTTTTCCAATGCCTCATTCTGAAACATTGTAACTTATCTTTATACAAGAGAGGAATTATTGTTTCTGGCATTGCCGATCAGAATAAAATTATTTTAATGCTTCATTTTCTGTAATTGTTATTATCACTATGTTTCCTTTCCCCATAGAGTAATATTGTCTTGTTCAATACAATTTTACCTCATCTGTAGTATGTGCAGAGATCAAAATATTCATAAATTGATTATTCATTAAAAATCACTTTGCGATAAAGACAGTATATCTTGATTAATCAATCATAATTTTCAGTAGAAACATCCACATGAAATCTACATTGATATTTCGAGGATAAAGTACTTCGATGTAGTGATGAAAAAAGAATGTTGCATCCATGTGAATAATTCGTGGATAAATCTGCATCCACGTAGTCCACGTAAATTATATGGATTCGACGTGGATATGACGTAGCTGTTTTACTGGGGTCAATGATGGTAACTTAACAATTTACGTCAATTATCATATATATTTAGAAAGAAATAGAAGTTTGAATTTTTTCTGGTTTATGTCACAATCTTACTTATATATACCATATATTTAATTTAGTTAATCTTCTCAATATAATACTATGTGTTTAATATACATTGTTAAACATTGTTTACAAATGCTTCTTGTGATGAGCGAGCGAGTAAGAAAGGCGGAAGAAAACATGCGTAGTCGATCGTCACAGTAGCGAAAATACGACATGCTCTAGAAAGCTCTAGAAAGCACGCGAAAGATCGAAGCGCAGGCGCCAAGCACGAACCGGTGATGTACGCGGGATTCCCGCACACTTTTACAAAGACCGCCGTGAAATAAAGTCAGTCAGTTGCTCGCACAATACTTCGTTCTCGATTATTCATCCTCGATCAGAATCACGCTTCCATATAAAGCCCACAATATACATTAAAAAATTCTATATTCATATATACTATATTAGATTGCCTTTTATGTTGCAATATTATTTTATTTTATAGATCATATACGACAGCAGCAACAAATAGTGCAGTAGTTATTTGGAATTTAAATAAACAATCTTGATCAAAACAGGAGCATGTATTTATAGATTATAAAAGAACTGTGATTAAAGTGAGCTTTCATATGACAGAACCTATATGGTTGATATCTGGTTCATAAGATGGTACTATGAAATGTTTTGATTTACGAATAAAAGAAGCCATTAAAACCTTTTATAGATAAATTATGTTATAATATATATAGATAAAGCTCTCTTGTAATTGTTAAAGATAATAGCAAAACAATTTTTCAGGTATTTTAAAATTTTGTATATTTAATATATTTAGTAATACAGAATCGATAAGAGATGTTCAATTTTGTCCACAACAACCGCATACTTTTGCTGCTGTATTCGAAAATGAACATATACAGCAATGGGATATGAGAAAGCCGCATCGTTATTTTCAACATTTTACCGCACACAGTGTTACGACTTGTGCCGTATTTCCGGAAGATGAGGAATAAAAGATTCTAGCGCACGTGGGTTCGACTGTGAGATCACTTTATTGAGAGAGAATGGCCGGGGGCCGGCACCTTCAGGGTTACCAACATTAAAACTTGCATTGCTGCTAACTTGAGAACAATATATGGTAGCCTCGCGTGATAGGGCTAAGCGCAGGTGCAATGAGAGCGGGAAATCCAACACACAGTGGTTTGATATTTGCTTATGATTGGCACCCTGAAGCCACTTGGCTCGCTATTGCATCTGAAGATAAAAATATTAAGATACATACATTATTTTATATATAGATTTTTATGAAACATTGATCGTATATTTATATTCTTTATATGAACTCTTTAGGTTTGAGATCTGTCAGGTAAACCAAGTTACGATTATGCCATACATACTATTGCATTAGTGGGACGCATTAAATGGAGACCACAGAAAAAAATATCACATAGCAAGTTGTGCTCTAGTGGTTGATTGTAATATAAATGTATGGGATATTGGCAGACCATATATCCCATTTACAAGTTTCAATGAACATAAAGATGTTCCCACAAATGTTGCATGGAGAGGCAATCCACAATCATTTCTATCGACAGATTACAGAGTAAAAAAAATTTAATTTAATTAACTTTATTTTACATGAATAAATATTCGTTGCTAGATTGTATAAAAAAGGATGAGAAAAAAAATGCCAGAGACAAGAATTGAACCCGGGTCTGATGCGTGGTAGTCACCCATTTTAATAGTCACCCAATGTCCGAGCTTCTCGATAATCGACCTAACGGAGCTGTATATAAGAAAATATATTATTTAAATATTATTAAAATCAAATTTTTTGGGACATGGCTGAGCATTGCGCCCTTCGTTTGCTCAAGTATTTTTCTAATAGAGTACTACACTATATAATAGATATATAAAAGATATATACTATATATATGTTACGTGTTAGCTACTAGTTACCAGCGTGTTACCCATATGTCAGAATTTTTATACAGCGCCTCACGTTGCAAATCAATGAACTATGAGGCGTGAAAAGTGACGTTTTGGCAGCCCAAATTATTCTTGCATGCCATTTCGTAATTATTCACTTTATGCTAATGCTGTGATGTGTAACGTATTTGTGAAACTTATAAAATTGTCCAAAAACTAAGCTTAGCAAGTTAAGTATTATGTAAAAAGAACATTTTCCACTTCTTTCGATAGCTGTCAAACTACATGTTTTCCCGTATGACTAGGCTTACTTTGACATTCATTTTACAGTTATTTATTAATTGTCAAAGAAAAAGCTTAGTTTTCGGACAATTTTACGAATATACTAAAGCGATCTGTAGTCTTGTTTCTTTAAAATATCTTTTTATTTAAAAATGGCACGCAAGAATTCTCAGTGTGTCATATTTCTCGCTTCTGACGTCATCATTCCAATATGGTCGCGGCGACTACTCAGGAGCCTTAAATTTATTTTAATTTCCTGTGTCATTAGAACATCCTAGTGAAAATAGACATACAAACATTCTAATGTAAGTAGACATTATGCGTATGGAGGATGATGAATGGACTATTTTAACATAATTATAATATGAAAGGATAAATTATTTAAAACCACCTTATCTGTGTTGTTTTATTTATTAATAGTAGTAGATATATCGTCATTATAAATATTGTAACATTATAAATAATATATATACACAATAGCGCCGTTTTTCTAGTTGTTACATTTCATTTTTATTATTATAAAGACGCATACACACACACACACACACACACACACACACACACACACACACACACACACACATACACACACACACATGCTTGCTTATATTGGAATTAACATATTAACAATATTAGAATATTCAAATACTGCTAATAGCAGGTACATATTAATTCTGAAAAAAATTGTGACACAAATTTCATTTATAAATATCTTTATAGTTTGGAAAACGTGTGTATTACAAAGGGAAATAATAAAAAAAACAAAATTATCAAATTTTTTTGCATCCCATGCTACATGTGACATATAAAACATTTTATGCTATCAATAAAAAGAAAAAGGCTTCGCAATTAGAAACAATACATCTATACACACATGTAACAATATTGAGGAAAATCATCAATAGGCAAAAATTAATGTTCTGAACAAAAATATTTAGATATATGTATATATGCATATATTCTATTTTGAACAAAATATATATTTTTAAATGTAACTATAAAAGATAAATATCTATAAAGATATTTTTGTAGACGAGTCTCAACAGCTTACAGACATAGCTATATTGTTTATGTATGATGCAACTATTGCTGGTAGATGTTTAATGTTATCTTTGGCCAACATAGTGAGCAAAATTATTAAAATTAATTAAACTAATACATAAAATAATAACGATATTCTATAATCGCCAGTAAATTAAAAATATTTGTTGGTTCTTTAAAGAGATTATTAATTTCTGTCCATTTGTTGGTGAGTGACCTAACGTACGCAACATAATGTCCAATACCATTAATAATAGTAGAAGCTATAAATTGAATTACGCCACACAAAACATAAGATTTGTCTTGTACTCTTATTATAGTTGGAATATCATTTAAATTAGTGTTCGGAAAAGTCTTATCAGGAAAATGAATCGATGGTTCGTAAAAATGTTCAATATTTAAACATAAATAATCACGAATTTGGATAATTTTACTGGCGGAGTTTTTCTGACAGCTTTGACAGTAGCTAATTTTTGCGCGTATTAACTCATCTACACTCTCATTCAAATGTCGTATATCTTTTTCCCATATTATTTTCGCGCTTAAATTTAAAACTGGTATTTTCTGTGAATCAACTGCACAACATTGAGAATTTTGACACCTTATTGTTTCAATATTTATATCGTATGTACTCATTAGTTTACTAAATAAATCGCAAACATTGTATTCACAAGTTATATTGTTACTAACAGACGGATATAATGAATATAACAATGTTGCTCTTAATCTGTAAAACGATGCTGTAGCTCCGTGTTCAATATAATTACGTACACATGTAAAAAAACAAATAGTTTCTTTTCTTATTTATGAAGTGACAAAAGTCTCAAAGTTCCTGGAGTTGCAACAAGCAGCAGATACAATTTCAGTGATTGAATCGAACGGACAAAAAGATAAATTTTATTATTAATCATACGTGGAGGTAACCTATTACCATTTTTAATAAAATCTCTTTTAAACTTTTTTTGAGCAGGTTTTTGGTGGATTACCTTTATATTAGGACATGGAGTAACATACATTCCGCGTTTGTTCAATAAATTCTTGTCATTTTCAGAATTTTGATTTACTTTAATTATCGGTTCAAATACTTTTTTTTCAACGTCCAACACAATGGAAAAATCGTTTTCTGAATTTTTTTGGATAATCCACCATACCTTTCGGAGTAGAATGAACAATATCTTTTGAATTAACAGCTTCTAATTGATTATACTCATCAGTATTAAAACTAAGAATAGAAAAATTATCTTTTTCATTTTCATTAGAAAAATCACATTCACTACTTTATTTTATTTTATTTTATTTTCATTTTCATTAGAAAAATCACATTCACTACTTTATTTTTCCAATTTTCTTTCGTTTGTAAAATTAATTGTTTCTCCTTCTGTAGCTTTTCCTCACGATTTTGTTTAATAATAACTTTGTTTTTCTTTAATGCATCATAAGCTGCTCTTCCTTCGATAACTTTGGTATTAATTGTTCATACGTGTTTTATAAAAAATTTATCAAATCGACACAGTTGACGTTCTTCTAAGAGATTTTCCTTAAGAAAACAAAAATAATTTTCGGATCGAGCAGATGTTGCGACAGTATTTTTTGAATTAAAATAGTTTAACATAACATTAGTCCACAATGGAAATTGTTTAAATAAACGTTTCAAATCATTGATAATTTCCGGAAAATAATACATGTTCATATCATTAAAATTAATTGACATATTTGAATTTTGCTCTGAATATGTTTGCTCTACTATTTGATCAATATAAAGCGAAAGATTATCAGCGTTGTAGTTATAATTATGATCTACTGTCACAGCGGAAAATACATCAATTCTATCATTACAAGAAATGTGTTTTGTACAATTATTGCCATTTTCACAAACATTAGACTGTCTTATCTGTTTATAATCAACGGAATCATCAAATTTGAAAGTTTCAATCCTTTTCAAAATCCACTGAATTTCTGCAAAACATTGACTCTCGTTTTGACTGACGATCAAAACTGATTTCATAGATTTTTCTAAATCTTGAAACTTTTCAATTGTAGTCATAAATCCTATACATCGTAAATAAAAATCTTTTATTACTGGTTTTTCACGAGATAAACATTTCAGTCTAGCAACACAATGTATCAAATGTGCAATATCAATTCGAACGAATGGCCGTGGTACAAATTGAGTTTTTCCAATTAAAAAATCATAACAAATTGACAAATACTTTTTATAAAATATTCCATTAGTTGCTAAAGTAATCGTATTTTGAAGTGTAATTGACATATCAGTGACTACTTCTAAAGGAACATGTGCGCCAGATGAAATCCATTCTCGTAACCAGAATTCAACGATTCGAGTATCTTGTCGTTCCGAGAGAAGTTAACCAGATGGTATTATAATGTTTTGAACATGAGTAATTATTTGATATAAAAAAATTTGATTACTAGAATTATTTTCCGAACGTGTTATTTTATGGACAACACTCCCTGTCGCATCAATAGAAACAGTTGAACCAAGTTTTATTACATCATTATAAACGTCAATTTGTTCCGGTGTCCAATACATAAAAAAAATTTATCAAAGCCTGTTTGTTTAATAGCACGACTAAATTCAACGTCACTTTTTAAATGTTCAAGCGATTACCATACAGTACCTTTAACACCGAATTCTTCATTTTTAGCATCGAAACGCACTCCATTAATAACATTGTTATTTGATACCAAAGGACCAATTTGATCGGCATATTTATGATATTTTCTAATTGATTCACTTCTAAATACATTGGCTTTTTTATGTTTCATATGCTTTTTAAACGACGTTTTTCGAATTCCGGACATATCTTTTTTTGGAGTTTAATAAATCTTCAGTATTTAAGGTAACGAATTCGAGCGATACATCATCATCATTAGTAAACTGAAAAAATCCTTGCCCATAAATTTGAGCTTTACAATTGTGATCACTGCAAAATCCATTTATTTTTACAATATAATCTGTAGCATAACAGTTCGCGTGTATTACTTTCTGGTTCTTGAAAGAATACGCATATGGTAATTTTTATTGTAGAAAAATTAATTCAGACAAAATATGTGTCCAACCATTCTTCAAAGAATAATAAATTTCTCGCCTATTATTGACTTTTTCTTCTGGTTTGATATTTAACCATTGTCCTTTTGATAAAACAATTTTGAATTGAATTTTTCTATCATTACATGGATGTTGCGTCTATTCAAAACTATCGAAGCTACTACTATTACTATCATTACAGAAGTCAGAAATATCAATGTCATCAGTTTCACTCAGAATTATACTTTCTTCAGTAAAGTTATTGAAATTAATCACATTCTTCATCTTTTTATATGTTTCGAAAACGTTATGCCAATTTTGATGGACATAAAAGTATAAATTAAAAGGTTTCATTTGATTGTCCCATGTTGCACATATCTTTCCACACTGAATTAAATTTAGATTTCAATTTGCCGGTTTGATCGTCACAAATTTCAAAATATTTTAAAGTTTTTATAATTTCAAAATTAGATATTGCAGCACAAGGACTCATTGTTATAAAGAAAATTATAAAAAACGTCTTGCAATGTGATATGAAATTTGCAGTGATCATCCTATCGTTACTTTTCTACTATAATTTCAAGATATCGCTGGTAGAAGCAAAATGAAAACACATGACTTAATTGTCAGAATAATCTACATTATTGATTTATCAATTTAATTTGAATCGTCAACCGTGCCGAAATGATAAATTTTTTATAATGCTAAAAAACTTACTTTATTTCATTGTCAAGTTGAACAAAGTAATGTCCCAATAGCGGAATTCTGTTTCAAAGTGAATCTATGCGTTACACTTGAAACCACACAAAAAGTATCATCATTTGTCACAAGTGTTTTCCTATAAAGAAATAACAATTTTATTCATTATTCTGACAAGAATTTATCTTATGATTGTGATAATATATTTTGCATCATAATAACTGACCTCATTATACTAGTCAGTTGTCTTGCGATAGCCGCCGATTCATATTTTACTTTACAAGCATATGTGACTTCACTCTTTAAACCTAACGCAACATTACGGACTTGCTTTGCGGGCTGGTCTTACCGCATCGTCAAAAATATGATACAAAGTGCAATCCTAAAATAATGAAAATAGAAATAATAACTGCATTGTGCATTGCAGTTGCGATCAAAAAATGATTAATAATAAAATAAATTGTAATAAAAAAATGATAGTAACAAATAATTGTTATAAAAAAATAATTAATAACATTACTCTGTAATCTGTCGATAGAAATGATTGTGGATTGCCTCTCCATGCAACATTTGTGGGAACATCTTTATGTTCATTGAAACTTGTAAATGGGATATATGGTCTGCCAATATCCCATACATTTATATTACAATCAACCACTAGAGCACAACTTGTGCTATGTGATATTTTTTTCTGTGGTCTCCATTTAATGCGTCCCACTAATGCAATAGTATGTATGGCATAATCGTAACTTGGTTTACCTGACAGATCTCAAACCTAAAGAGTTCATATAAAGAATATAAATATACGATCAATGTTTCATAAAAATCTATATATAAAATAATGTATATATCTTAATATTTTTATCTCCAGATGCAGTAGCGAGCCAAGTGGCTTCAGGGTGTCAATCACAAGCAAATATCAAACCACTATGTGCGGTAAAATGTTGAAAATAACGGCTTTCTCATATCCCATTGCTGTATATGTTCATTTTCGAATACAGCAGCAAAAGTATGCGGTTGTTGTGGACAAAATTGAACATCTCTTATCGATTCTGTATTACTAAATATATTAAATATACAAAATTTTAAAATACTAGAAAAATTGTTTTGCCATTATCTTTAACAATTACAAGAGAGCTTTATCTATATATATTATAACATAATTTATCTATAAAAGGTTTTAATGGCTTCTTTTATTCGTAAATCAAAACATTTCATAGTACCATCTTATGAACCAGATATCAACCACATAGGTTCTGTCATATGAAAGCTCACTTTATTCACAGTTCTTTTATAATCTATAAATACATGCTCCTGTTTTGATCAAGATTGTTTATTTAAATTCCAAATAACTACTGCACTATTTGTTGCTGCTGTCGTATATGATCTATAAAATAAAATAATATTGCAACATAAAAGGCAATCTAATATAGTATATATGAATATAGAATTTTTTAATGTATGTTATGGGCTTTATATGGAAGCGTGATTCTGATCGGGAGAGGCTCACTTGCGCACAGTACAATTAGACACGTTGCAATCGCACACTGTGATATTAGACACATAAAGTTGCGCGTCGTTCGATTGGACACATTTCAATTGCGCACGGTTCGTTTAGACACGTGTTATTTGCGCACCGTTCAATTGGACACGTTGCTTTTGGACACAACACATATTTTTGTATAATTTAAAATGCATACACACGCATGTATGCATGTATAATTTTGAAATATTTTGACATTTATTATTAATTTTATTTGGTAAATAAATGTTTATTACTGTTCGTTTACACACAGTTCGTTTGCACACAGTTCTTTTGCGCACAGTTCTTTTGCGCACATTTCTTTCGCGCACGTTTCTTTCGCGCACAGTTCTTTCGCGCACATTTCTTTCGCGCACATTTCTTTTGCGCACAGTTCTTTCGCGCACATTTTTTTTGCGCACATTTCTTTTACGCACATTTCTTTTGCGCACATTTCGATCAAGCGTATCGCATCTGAATATTCATACATTCTGACTGTTGATATATTTAAGAAAAGGCTGTTACAACTGTGATTTCTTGCTGTCAGATTTGCTGTAATCGGTAATAATTAGAAAAAGAAGATGAAAAAGCTTATAATTATAAACATATTTCTACTTTTTATATGGTACGTGCTGTCCATAAATAATAATTAATAATTTTATTATACCATTTTGTATCTTTGCCTTGGACATAATTATTATGACAGATTTCCTAACCACTCGTAATGACACAGCGTAATAATTAATTTTTTATTTTTAAAGAGTCAAACTTGACTGTAAATTCTCCAAATCTTTTTTTCCGGTCGGTGTCATTGCACACGTAACAGACACAACGTAATGTAATCAGGAAGTAAGAAAATATATCAGTTAAATATAAAGTTAAATTAATTGTAATTTTCATCTGAGATAAATTCTTCTTTGAGCTTCAATTAGATACATCACAATTTCAGTAAGTATTGTGTATTCAAATACTTCGAAATAAGACAAGAATGCAGTTTAATGATATTCCTAGCAATAGTCCAAGAAGTAATAGATCTTTCTTATTTTCAGTGATGAATCATATCTTTGTTATAGATAGCATATCATGGTATTTTGTGCAATATCTCCATCAGTTCCATAAAAGAATTCTGTGTATGAAATTCTAATATATTATGCTATTTATTAACATTTTTTAACGCCTATTTCAGATATAAGAGAACTGTAGCGGGATTCTGTAACTCCTTAACGACGAAAATCGCTATCGTTAACTATCGATATCGATGATTATCGCAAAAGGTTATTCTCTAACTAGCAGTTATCGACAACTCTCGATAACTTGAATCGTTGAATTCCGAAAATTGTCGATGCGGTTGCGATCGATACCGGAGGTCTCGCTAAGCCGTTAACGATAATCTGTGTAATCGGTAATACGTTGATGTATGTAATGTATGCATGTATGTGTAATATATGTGACATGTGACATAGTGAATTAGAAAAGTTGCTGGATAAAATATAGCTATTACGGTAATAATACGGATTGAAAGTAAGTACAAGTTTTTCTGTTCCTTGAATCTTTAACTTTTGTCTAATAGTTTCCCATAAAATAATTTCTTAACTTTTCGTTTTAAGATGGCTCTTGGCTATCTTAAAACGAAAAGCTATCTTGCCTTAGATTTAATGAGAACGGAAGATCGTGTTCAACGCCTTAAACGAAGGACACAACGACAATTGTTGCGAGCAACAGAAGATCCATTTGATTTGACGAACAACGAATTTAGGGAGCTGTACCGCCTAATACCGGACTTAATTTTCGATCTCATCGATGCATTAGAACCTCGATTGCAGCGAACAAGGATCACTGGACTGTCTACAGAAAAGAAAGTAATACAAATTATAACACCATATATTTTACAATACAATGTATTATATATTTTTGTTTTCTTGGGAGTTTTTATTTTTATTATTTTTTAATTTTAATTTGAGTTTGTTGATGGTATTCATATAAATTTCATATATTATATGTATTATCGGCAGTGAGATTTTATGCAACTGGCTGCTTTCAACGTCCTGTGGGTGAGCAATGGGGCATTTGCATGAGCCAGACATCTATCAGCAGATGTATACACAAAGTGACAGATGCGATCAACGATTTAATACAGTGCTCGGATTTAGTTGCACATTTCGGCCCGATTCCGTGGCTCACGCCTATTGCCCCCCACTAACCGCTCGTACGTTAGCGACGAGACGCCAGATATGCGTAACTAAGGACTGCGTCTCAGGAGCGTCCGTATATAAGAATGCCCAAATATAATAATAAAACAATACTTCTCTATAATTAAAAGTTTTTCTTCAATATTTTATATCAATGAAATATAAAATATTGAAGAAAACTTTTAGAATTTTGATAATTTTCGCATTTAAAAAGATATGGTCTTATTTATTATATTTGGGCATTCTTACATATGAACGCTCCTGAGACAAAGCGTCGCGCTCCTTAGTTACGCGTATCTGCCGTCTCGTCGCTAACGCACGAACGGTGAGTGAGGGGCAATAGGCGTGAGCCACGGAATCGGGCCGAAATGTGCAACTAAATCCGAGCACTGATTTAATATTTAGACAATGGGTACAATTTCCTATGACTCTAGGAGCCAGGCAGCTAGCGAGAATGCAATTTCAAAATGCACGTCATTCATTTGAAGGAGGTATAGGAGCAATTGACTGCACTCACGTAGCTATTCTTGCTCTCAAAAAGCATGAAGAAGCCTACGTTAATCATCATGGATATCATTCATTAAATGTGCAAATGGTAAATATTTAAATCATTGATTGGTACAGCGTGTTTTATGTATTAATAACTAATTACAATGTTTGATCCCTTAGATATGTGACAAGAATTTAAAAGTACTAAATGTTAATGCAAGATATCCCGGAGCACGGCACGATGCATATACAATATATGGAGTGCTTCTGCTGCACGACGAGTTATGGAACGCGCATACAATCGTGAACGGCGAACATATCTCATTGGTAATTATTATCTTAATTTTTTATGTTAGAAATTACTGTAGAAAGCCTTTATTGTCGATTTATGGCACATAATACATCATGTATTTTACACATCGTTCGTTTCAGTACATGAATTCTTAAATTCCTTGTATTGAATCTAAATTGTATTAAAGAGCTTTAAATATTTTGTTTATATAGGTGATTCAGATTATCCATTGGAGCCATGGCTATTAACTCCT